>NC_086445.1:995458174-995620674 GCF_028390025.1 Pseudophryne corroboree
CCGGGTATGTCAGAAATGTAATAAAGGACAGTGTGACTGAATAACCAAGAAATCTCAAGTTGAGTTCATGAATGTTGTATAGGTATTAGCGACAGAAGGGGTCAGGGTAGGAGACAGCGGTGGTCAGGCGATGATGGGCTACAAATAGAGGGGAAGCTGCAAGTGAAAGTAATTAGAGATAATTGACAAGTGCTGCCAACAGTGCCCCCTACCCTGCAGCGCTATGTGCGGTGCCCCCTTTGCACGCAACTATTTACGGCCCTGGCTGGAGCTATCCACCAATCAGAGTGCTGACAGCCACTCTCTATATGGAAGCATGTGGAGCAATGGCGCAGGACTGCAGGAGGGGTATGTTATGATATTATTTAATTGGTTTCAATTAATGGGTGGTAATGAGCCCCAGTGCATTGCTTTGCCCAGGGCCTACAATACTGTTATGACGGCCCTGACAGGTGGGTGGCCAGGCAGATGTGGGCGTGTCGCTGACATCGGCTGCGTGTAAAGATGTACAACCACTTACACGGTACGCTATTGTCACTCATGCAAGTTTCGGTGATGCATCCAATGGTGGTATCTAATGATGCACTGAGATGGGTTTCCACAGGGGAAAGGCGCTGCAAGTGAAGAAACTGGGCATGGCATTAGCATACAGATGCAGACGCGGCTGCGGGTTAATGGCATGCTGCATCTGCATGCAACTCAGACTCAGGCCCATGAGGTTCTAACATTATAGTTCTAATAGAATGGATCCCACTGCTGCAGCAGCAATATACTTGCCTGGTCTCTGGCATTCCCGTGGTCTCCGCGCCGCTGTGCATTCGTCAGCTGCATACATTGTCAAGTCCTTGCCCTGGAGTACAGCCGTGCGTCTAAATGTGCAAGGGCTGAGACGTCCACATTGAGCATCTTTAGTTTCTCATATACTGATTAGTGCATCTTTAGACTCAACCATCGGTCGCACCATCGAAACATGCACCAGCCCTGTGCTAGGTACAGATTGTCCATCAGAGTGTGACCTCCTAAGTGACCAAGTGTGCACCTGAGTTCACAACCGGTTCAGAGACTCTCCTATAACACTCATAACACACTTTGCATCGCCACCTCCCTATCATATCCCAGTTACTGCCCAGAAATGCTAATTACAATTTCAAGACATTTTTGAAACCGTGCGTCTCTGGACGCATGCTCAGTGCGACTCAGATGCATACACAGGATTTAAAAAAAATCGCACAACTAGATGTGACATCGACATTGCGTCCCAATCAGTGTCTATGGGCCTGATTCAGAGATTTTGCAAGGTTTATGTACATATTTGATGCTTATTATTATTATTATTATTATTACTACTAGCTGAAGTACCCGGTGTTGGCCGGGTTTAAATCTTCAAGTTATTAAGTTATCAATAAGTTGGATGTAACTGTCAACATTTTCAAAATATTGAGTAGGTTAGCAGCTCTTCCAACACACCCGTGAGGTGGCTGCCCAGTGTCTTTTTTGTTTTTTTGGGGTGTCACCAGTAGCCCTAATCCCCAGCTTTCTTTCTGTTCAGTTGTATAATCACTTTCACATTGCGAGATGATTTAAAGTTTTCCTTCTGTTATCAGTGTTACTAGTCCAAGACTTTTGGGCAGTGTCGGACTGGGGCATGTAGGACCCACCGGGGGAATACAGTTGTAGGGGCCCATGTTTAGGGGTGTGGCCAGTCTCCAGAGAGGGTGTGCCCAGTCACCACATTGGTTTGCCTAACCATTTTGCAAGTGTTGGTCCCCTAGATAATATATACAGTAACTACTGTAGTTCATGCAAGATAATGTACTAGATTAGTAACAGCACAGTCTGGAACCTGATCCCTAGAGGATGGGGTGGGCCCCCAGGCAGTAGGGCCCACTGGTGGTTTCCCCTGTACCCATGTGGGCCAGTCCAACCCTGCTTTTGGGTACTCAACTTTTTTTTGTCCTCCCGCCTCCATTTTTGTCAGTTATTTTAGTTAATTGATTCATGGTTATTTCAGTGAGTTATTATAGTTCATTAAAGTTTTCATCAATTGGTAGGGCCAGAACAGGCTCCCCAGGTCAAAGTTCTGTCTGGCATACATCCTTTCAGGTGCAATTGTAAAACCCCATATTTTGTATGCTTATGTCCCTGAGGTTTCGGGTTTAGCCTCAATTGTAATCTGCTGCCATTGATCAGTGAGCGCAAGGTATATTTATTATTTACACACCAACGTGAGGACCTCAACCGCTTAATATGTCTCCTTGGACCCATTGTTATCACTCTGTGAATTTTTCATCCAAATCCATCCAGTGGAAGGCCTGGAAGAGGCTCACCGAGTCAAAGTTCTGCCTGGTAAACATTAATAGGAGGTCCAACCAGGACCCCAACCACCTAGTATGTCTTATGGGATTCATTATTACCACTCTGTGAAGTTTTCATCCAAATCCAATGTTACCACTCTGTGACGTTTTCGGCCAAATCCATCCAGTGGAAGGCTCAGAACAGGCTCCCTGGGTCACAGTTCTGCCCGGCGTACACCAACGGGAGGACCGCCAGAGACCCTAACCCCCCTTAACCCGGACATGGATCCAACTGCACCACCTCATGTTTGTTTCATCCCAATTGGTGCATGAGTGTCCGAATGCATAATCGGACAGGCAAACAAACAAACAAACAAACAAACAAACAGATCAATGAATTTTATATATAAGACTATTATTATTATTATTATTATTATCATCTTGCGGTAGGTTACATCTTTGCATCCCAGTCGCCATGCTTTAGCCATCTCCATAGTGTATAAAAAACCCTGTGGGGTGAACCAAAGACTTCAGATTTTGATTAATTGGACTGAAAAAGTCCTTCTTCAGACTTTAATAGTCCACTGGTGGGGCTTCACAGGCCAGGCATGCCTCTTTCATTGCAGCAAAACAGCTGTATGTTCTAAATATACCTATTTTTATAACTCTGAAACGTTATTTTTCTTTTTTTGTTATCCCAAAAATTTGTTTGTATGCCTCTAGCACTTTATCGCTTATCTTTGTGCCAATTCAGATTATTCACTGAACTTGAGCTTTGAGTTTCTATAATGGGGGTGTTCTGAAAGGTATGACCGATAGTGTACATATACTAGTACTTTGAACCCGTCATTTGCCGGTTCGCTGGCTATCATGCAAGGGTGTTCTGCATGTTAAAGACAGACATGTAGTCGCGTGCAGGGCCAGATTGCCCATTTGTCTCTTCTGGACATTCCTCATGAGCTAGTCCGGCCAACCAGGGGAACCTGGGCTGGCCAAGCAGTGCAGTCATTAGGCACTTTGCTCAGACGCCCGCATAATACAGAGAGACACAGGGGTGTGCCTCGAGGCCTGGACCACTTGGCTCATAGCACACCACCTTAAGCCGTGACCCTGCCCCTTTTCATGCACGCAAAGTACACCGCCTGGGCTCATTAAGAGTCCCAGTCCATCCCTAGCCGCTTGTATCCTCTGTTATCAGCCATTCTACTTCCCCATTCATAAGGGGAATTCAGTTCTGCGCTCTAGTTCCAAAGTACCTCCAAAGTTAGGTTAAGATTGTGTACTGTAATAGGTGGTGATGTGTAGTCGTAATTTACTAACGCTTTCAAGATAGACAAATGGTGGTTTTGCCCATAGCAACCAACTAGATTCTGTCTATCATTTTCTAGGATGCAATAGAGAAATTATAGGTAAAATCTGATTGGTTGCAATGGGCAACATCTCCAAGTGTACGTTTTAGAAGTTCAGTAAGTCAACCCTATAGTGGGGGGCAACTCCACCCATAGGGGGTCATTCCGACCCGTTCGCACGCAGCGGTTTATCGCTGCGGTGCGAACGGGTGCGGAATGCGCGGTGGCCGCAGTGCGCATGCACGATGTTGCCCGGCGACAGGGGCGTCGCCGGGTTACGTTGCGGCTAAAGAAGAAAGCGGTCGCAAGACGGACCGTAAAGAAGATTGACAGGAAGAGGGCGTTGCAGGAAGGATCCGGACCGTTTGGAGCTGTTTTCGGTGAGTGGTAAGTAAAACGCAGGCGTGCCCAGGTGAATGGAGGGCGGAGGAGTGACGTCAAAGCCGAGCCCATCATCGCTGGATCCATTGCACAGGGTAAGTAGGTATAGGCCTAGTCTTGTTTTGTGTGAAAAAAAATTTGCGTAGCAGGGCTGCACAAGCGATCGCAGCCCTGCTGAGCCAAAATACTCTCCCCCATAGGCGTGGACTTTTGATCGCAGCAGTAGCTAAAAGTTGCTGGCTGCGATCAACTCGGAATGACCACCATAGACTGTTAAAAATAGTATTAATTTAATGGATTTTAGATACTTTCGGGACTGTATAATGATTTCTGTCTACAGATCACAGAATATCTTGTGTGACATCTGAGCAGTAACGAGGAAACCAGGAATGGAGACAAATACGTTTTCCCGGAACTGTAAGTTATTTCGAAATGAAAATAACTAATACTTGAGCCTGAGAAGTAACCTTGAGGGGGTGTGAAACCATGTGTGTTATCATCTTCTCTGGATGTGAAATGAAGCACATTTTTGTTATTTAGGTAAATATCAAGCACAATTTTTATTATTAATTTTTCATCGAATGAAAACTGCAAAGCAGCGAGTGATCCCTGAATAGATGCCATGCTTATGCACCCGGCATCTAAACAGTGCAGTGTGGTGAGCCAGGGGGCTGCCCAGCTGCTTGGGGAGCGCTGGGCACACCCCCAAAATCCAGAAAACTGGGTCATGTGTGAGGCCACACCCCTCTCATCAAAGGCCACACCCTTTTTTTGGGCACAGCCTTGGAAGGGTCTCCGGTTTATGGAAGCCCTTTGGGAGGGTCCCGGTTTCTGATCAGCAAAAGTAGGGAGGTAACATGATGGAGGACTATTGGCTATTTCTGCATCAGCTTGTGAGCGCCCAGATTGTATTTATATTTGTTTTCTTGAATTAATTACTTTTTCAAACAAAACTGAAAGTTTACATTGGGATTCAGTTGTTTATTAGCACTGGTGGTTTGTTTATGTTTTATTGCACTTTGATTAACACCTGGGGCCAAATGAGTGATAGTTTCAGAAAGTGAGAGATTTGGTAAGGTTTTGCAGTTTTTTTTAAAGTGGCAATCATTTACACAACAAGATCAACCTGGTTTTGCAGTGTAAATGATTGCCACTTAAAAAAAAACTGAAAAAACTTTCCAAATCTCTCACTTTTTGAAACTCTTACTCACACATGTTGCCAGTATGTACTGTTTGTCTTTTCTAACTTGTTATGGAAAATATTAATGCAGAAATAATAATGAGGTAGTTAAGATCTTTTAGTTGCTTCAGTATGACGTTCATACTGTCGACATGAGAATGCCAACACGGTGGTAATGTCAATTTGCAGCATGTTGACATGCTTAGCACATACCTCCCAAATTTTATTTTGAAAAGGGGGCACGGGCTATGGGAAAAGGGGGCGTGGTGTCGCAGGAGTGCCGCAATCACGAGCTACTCCCCATTTTCGTTCCTGATGGGGCATGCCCAGCGCTCTGTGAGCTGCCGGCATGCCCCCTCTCCCTCTGTCTCCAGTTAATAGACGCTGTGTACAGTGACAGGCGCCTCCCAACTGCCCCCCCACCGCGGGCCACTACGGCCAGCGGGTGGGACAGTCCCCAAAAAATGGGACTGTCCCGCGAAAATCGGGACAGTTGGGAGGTATGTTAGCATGATGAATGTCGATATTGAACATGTCGACGCCGATTAAATGTCAACAGTGTCTTGTGATCCGGTGGTCTGTGGATCTGAGTGCTCAGTCATCGCACCAGAGAGAATCTGGTAAGTGGCTTACGATGATCCTTAGGCCTGCATATGTCTGAGGTGCTGTATCACATATGTGATACCCTGAAACTGCAGCCCAAATCAACTGTGGCACTACAGGTGCCAGCATGACTTTAAAAAAAGTAAAATGTTTGCTGGAGTTGCATAGCACTGTGCCAGCAGCCTACAGCTTGCAGCACAGAAGGAGTTAACAGCACAGCTCATAGCTATACAGATTAGTCTGCAAAATGCAAAGGGCATGACTCACTCATTTGCAGACTCAGAGCGGGAAACTGAGAGCGGGAAACACAGAGCGGGAAATCCCAGATAGAATGTGTACCTGGGAATGCAGGGTTATAAAAAGGTTGTCCTGCAGCAGCCTGGGGAGAGGACAGTCAGTGAGGAGAGTGAGCAGACAGTGAGGTGAATTTAGCCAGAAAGATGTAGCCCCAGTGAGGGCTCCCCACATGTTTAGGTGGGGAGTGATGCATACTTGCCTACTTTTGAAAACTAAAATCAGGGAGATTACAGTAGCATGTGCCGTGCAAAGCGCGGCGTGCCGCCATGGGGGCGTGTAAAACTCTACCCAAAGGGCGTGTCTAGTTCCACAAATTGGCGTGCTTATGCTTAAATGCTTGTTGTTGCAAGATATTTCTATATAACATTAGTAACAATATATTTTGGGAAGTTTTGCAAGTATTGATACTAACATTACTGCCTGAAATACAGGGTTTCTTATTTGCAATATGTTTTCGCTGTGATATTTCTTTTCTTCTCACTCAGCACAACATGCATGGTAAATGTGATGCCTACTGTATGCAATAAATTCCAAATGCAAGTTGACCGTGTGTGAATTCATCCCTAAACATAGAAGTAAATGATTATTTTGGTGTTGTAGATGTTATTTTTATTGGGAACACTGGATTGTCTGTGTCTTGTAGGCACGACCTATATTTATTGGATGTGCTATTTTCCATTCCATTGCAGCATTAACCAAATCATTACAGATACCAGCTGCTCTAATTAAACAAATGTGTTTAACTACAGAAAGATTATACTAACAACAATTCTTACACCAGCAGCAGCAGCAGCAGCAGCAGCAGCAGCAGCAGCAGCAGAAGAGGCATGCTATGGGTCAGTGCACACCAGCACAGATAAGAGGAGTGTGTGATCAGGTACTGCTATCTCTCTCTCTCTCAGGGGATACACAAGGGGGGTAATGAGAGCCGTCAGCAGTGATTCCTGAGCAACTACAGCAACTCACTGTTCTTGCAAAGAAACTCCTTAGTGTCACCCCTGACAGAATCTGAAGAATCCGGGAGAATTGACCTATAAAGCAGGGGATGAGGAGATTTATGGCTGAAACGGGAGGCTCCCGCAGGAAGCGGGAGGGTAGGCAACTATGGAGTGATGCCAGCCACAGCAAAGCACTTGATGACAGAGGGAGACATCGCAGTGTAAGAGCAGCAGTATGCAGAATCCAGTGAAAGGGTGATGCCAGGAGAAAAGTGTGCTAATGGTGTGAGTCTCAAGAGGTATCTGGGTGAAGTGGTCGGAAGCCACGCGGCGTGAGTAAGCGCCCCCATGGAAAAGTATCTCGAGAGGTATCTGGGTGAAGTGGTCGGAAGCCACGCGGCGTGAGTAAGCGCCCCCATGGAAAAGTATCTCGAGAGGTATCTGGGTGAAGTGGTCGGAAAGCCCCGTGGCGTGAGTAAGCGCCCCCAAGGAAAAGAATCCTCGCTAAGTAAGAGAGAGAGAGACGGTCACCTGATGTGTAGCACTACTGGTCACAGAATGCCCTGGTACGTAATGCTGTTTGCCATGTATATGCCGCTGCGACTAAGCGATGCGCTGGAGGAGGTGCCCTGATGTGTGATCCACTGTAACTTATGCTTTGTGCTGGAGGAGTGTTCACAAGTTATCCCTGCAATCTCCCTGTTTGATGTTTAAATAAACTTTATGCTGTTTATCTGAGACGGCCTGGCGCCCAATTCTTTATGCGCTGCACCGACACCTGTAGTCCACACCCACAATGCACTTGTAGTTAAAGACCTGATTCTCCAGGGGACCCTCTGGTAACTGTGCCTGAACCCATGACCAGCCGGGGCAAAGTAAGGGTGTTGTACTATACACAGTGACTGCAGATCTTGCATACCTAATACTAGTGGGCTATCACACATACACTGCACTTTGCTTGGGGCAGACTACAGTTTGGGGCAGATGTATTAACCTGAAGAAGGCATAAGGAAGTGATAAACCAGTGATAAGTGCAAGGTGATAACGCACCAGCCAATCAGCTCCAATATGTATATTGACAGTTATGAGCTGATTGGCTGGTGCGTTTATCACCTTGCACTTATCACTTGTTTATCACTTCTTTATGCCTTCTCCAGGCTTAACACATCTGTCCCTATGTTACATGCTAATTATGCATCATTCATGGGCTGCTGACAATTGCTCTACAATCAAACATTTGGAAACCCCCCTCCAGGAATCCTGTGTTTGCCCCTGCTATCCTAAGCCTGCCTGTTGCCTAACCGTAACCCTCCTTCCCATAACCCTGCCATATTAGTGATTGTCCTTTTAAAAAAAGTCTGAGTTCAGCCGGCAAACCCACATGGTTGCCGGACTCAGGCAGCATTACATCCCACCGATAGAAGCAGTTCCAACCATCACATTAAGGGTGAGTTAATTACATTTTTTATCAAATGTAGCAGTTAATAATTTAAGTTGATCATTTTTGTATGGCCCCTGAAAGATTTTATAAATATCCAAATGGCCCTGGGTTGAAAAAAGGTTCCCCACCCCTGCGTTAAAGCAACTTAAAATGAATTGGGACAGTCCAAGTAATTTAATAAAATATATTCCCACTGTAATCAGATCATACAAACATCAGGTTCCTAGGACACAAAGACCCTGATCACACAGGCTGGATCCTGAGTCGTAGCGGTCACAAATCGCCCACAGCGATGGCAAGTTCTATGCGACTGTCCCCCCTGAGTCGCACACATCTATGTTACTGAACTACCCCCAGTCCTCTGGCTGAGAGAGCAGCTGTCATTACTAGAAGTGGCACCTACCCCAGGCTAGGGGGCAGAGGATGCCACTGATAATGGGGTGCACTGTGCACATGCATGACCAGGTTGCAACTCTGGCTACATGCCCACAGGACCTTGTGTAAAATATACTCATCGTCACGTTGACTGGGTTACGGTTGTTAGGTCGTCGACACAACTTAGGTCGACACTCATTAGGTCGACCACTGAAGGGAGACAATGACATTATGTCGACATGCATTAGGTCGACATGGACGTTATGTCGTCAGTTCGAAAGGTCAACGTGAGTTTCCCCCCTTTTTTTCCCCCTCATACTTAACGATCCACATGGACTACGATTGGAACGGTAATCTGCCCGAAGCATGGCGAGCAGACACGGTGCACTAATTTGGGTTCCCCGTCACTTTACGGAGAAAACGACACCAAAAACAGTCAAAAACCGCATGTCGACCTTTTGACCTGTTGACCTAGTACCTAATGACCATGTTGACCTATTGTCTCTGTCGACCTAACGCATGTCGACCTTCCATGGTCGACCTAGTGACTGTCGACCTAAGTTGTGTTTATCCAATGACCCATACCCACGTTGACTACGGACCTGGTTGTTTGGTAAATCACTGCATGATCAACACAAATTATTTGTTCAAGAAGATCATTTTTTTCCCCGTTAAATTGTATTTATCTAGATTTTAGCCTCGCAAAAAAAAAAAAAAAGTTTTCCTGATTGAAAGTAATTAGCGTGCTCAAAAATATTTCACAAAGCAGAACGCTCTTTGGGGTATATTTACTAAAATTCGTATTTTTCAGAATGAGGTTAAAGTTCAAACACGAATGACATCGCAAGTGTAAATTTGCAACTTTTTTAATTTTTTACGACTAATTTACTAAGCTGTCGTATTCTGCATTTTCGTGTTTTCCGATGTCGATGTCATTCGTATTTTTTGGCAGTGTTTTACGGGAGTGAATAGTAAAACACTGCCGACATTAACACAATGAATCTCGGCCGGATCTGTGAGATCAATGCAGGGCTTCATTGTGCACCTTTCGTAAAAAAAATAACATTGTTACAAATCTAAAAAAAAAAATGCGTGCCCCCCCCCCCCCCCCCCCCCTAAGCAAAACCAGCCTCGGGCTCTTTGAGCCGGTCCTGGTTGACAAAACATGGGGGGGAAAATTACAGGGGTTCCCCCATATTTCATAGACCAGCACCGGTTTATGAAATATGTCAAAGAGGGTCCCTTCAGCCAATCAGGGAGCGCCACGTCGTGGCACTCTCCTGATTGGCTGTGTGCTCCTGTAGTGTCTGTCAGGCTGCACACGGCAGAGATACAATGTTGCGCCTATGCACTCCATTGTATCCAATGGTGGGAACTTTGCAGTCAGCGGTTGACCGAAAGTAACCTCACCGTTGACCGCAAAGTTCCCACCATTGGATACAATGGAGCGCATAGGCGCTACATTGTATCTGTGCCGTGTGCTGCCTCACAGACACTACAGGAGCACACAGCCAATCAGGAGAGTGCCACGACGTGGCGCTCCCTGATTGGCAGAAGGGACCCTCTTTGACAGTAGTCAGGGGGGGTCCTGGCAGTCGGGGAAAGGGGTACCATGTGTAAACATGGGGCCCCTTTCAGTGCGTGGTCGGGTTTCCGTTTTTTTGTTTTGCCAAGTACGTGGATTATACAAAGAACAGAAGGTACACTGGATTATGTGAGTATAATTTTTTTTCACAGGTACCCCTAGGATTCTACATGGAGAAGAGGACCGAGCCTCGTGTGAACATAGGTAAGTATGTATGTTTGGAGGTGTGCATGTATGTAATAAACTTATACTGTCACGGTGTGTGTGTCCTGTTTTTTTTTGGGTATTTTTTTAGTAATAGTACTACAGGTACCAGCGGGCCCGGTTTTCCACCGCATGCTGGTACTTGTGGTTCTCCAAGTACCAGCTTGCAGGGGAGGCTTGCTGGGACTTGTAGTACTGCTACTAAAAACAATATTCACATTTTTTTCAAAAGGCTATCAGCCCCCCATCCGCCGCCCTTGGATGGCGGGGACAGCCTCGGGCTTCACCCCTGGCCCTTGGGTGGCTGGAGGGGGGGACCCCTTGATTTAAGGGGTTCCCACTCCTCCAGGGTACCCCGGCCAGGGGTGACTAGTTGGGTATGTAATGCCAGGGCCGCCGGGACCAGTATAAAAGTGTCCCCCGGCTGTGGCAATATGTACCTGGCTAGTGGAGCCCGGTGCTGGTTTCAAAAAATAAGAATTTACTTACCGATAATTCTATTTCTCGTAGTCCGTAGTGGATGCTGGGGACTCCGTCAGGACCATGGGGATTAGCGGCTCCGCAGGAGACAGGGCACAAAAGTAAAAGCTTTAGGACTAGGTGGTGTGCACTGGCTCCTCCCCCTATGACCCTCCTCCAAGCCTCAGTTAGGATACTGTGCCCGGACGAGCGTACACAATAAGGAAAGATTTTGAATCCCGGGTAAGACTCATACCAGCCACACCAATCACACTGTACAACTTGTGATCTGAACCCAGTTAACAGCATGATAACAGAGGAGCCTCTGAAAAGATGGCTCACAACAATAATAACCCGCTTTTTGTAACAATAACTATGTACAAGTATTGCAGACAATCCGCACTTGGGATGGGCGCCCAGCATCCACTACGGACTACGAGAAATAGAATTATCGGTAAGTAAATTCTTATTTTCTCTGACGTCCTAAGTGGATGCTGGGGACTCCGTCAGGACCATGGGGATTATACCAAAGCTCCCAAACGGGCGGGAGAGTGCGGATGACTCTGCAGCACCGAATGAGAGAACTCCAGGTCCTCCTCAGCCAGGGTATCAAATTTGTAGAATTTAGCAAACGTGTTTGCCCCTGACCAAGTAGCAGCTCGGCAAAGTTGTAAAGCCGAGACCCCTCGGGCAGCCGCCCAAGATGAGCCCACCTTCCTTGTGGAATGGGCATTTACAGATTTTGGCTGTGGCAGGCCTGCCACAGAATGTGCAAGCTGAATTGTACTATAAATCCAACGAGCAATCGTCTGCTTAGAAGCAGGAGCACCCAGCTTGTTGGGTGCATACAGGATAAACAGCGACTCAGTTTTCCTGACTCCAGCCGTCCTGGAAATATATATTTTCAGGGCCCTGACAACATCTAGCAACTTGGAGTCCTCCAAGTCCCTAGTAGCTGCAGGCACCACAATAGGTTGGTTCAGGTGAAACGCTGACACCACCTTAGGGAGAAACTGGGGACGAGTCCGCAGTTCTGCCCTGTCCGAATGGAAAATCAGATATGGGCTTTTGTGAGACAAAGCCGCCAATTCTGACACTCGCCTGGCCGAGGCCAGGGCCAACAGCATGGTCACTTTCCATGTGAGATATTTCAAATCCACAGATTTGAGCGGTTCAAACCAATGTGATTTGAGGAATCCCAGAACTACGTTGAGATCCCACGGTGCCACTGGAGGCACAAAAGGGGGTTGTATATGCAGTACTCCCTTGACGAATGTCTGGACTTCAGGAACTGAGGCCAATTCTTTCTGGAAGAAAATCGACAGGGCCGAAATTTGAACCTTAATGGACCCCAATTTGAGGCCCATAGACACTCCTGTTTGCAGGAAATGCAGGAATCGACCGAGTTGAAATTCCTCCGTGGGGGCCTTCCTGACCTCACACCACGCAACATATTTTCGCCAAATGCGGTGATAATGTTGTGCGGTCACCTCCTTCCTGGCTTTGACCAGGGTAGGTATGACCTCTTCCGGAATGCCTTTTTCCCTTAGGATCTGGCGTTCAACCGCCATGCCGTCAAACGCAGCCGCGGTAAGTCTTGGAACAGACAGGGTCCTTGCTGAAGCAAGTCCCTTCTTAACGGCAGAGGCCATGGGTCCTCTGTGAGCATCTCTTGAAGTTCCGGGTACCAAGTCCTCCTTGGCCAATCCGGAGCCACGAGTATAGTTCTTACTCCTCTCCGTCTTATAATTCTCAGTACCTTGGGTATGAGAGGAAGAGGAGGGAACACATATACTGACTGGTACACCCACGGTGTTACCAGAGCGTCCACAGCTATTGCCTGAGGGTCCCTTGACCTGGCGCAATACCTGTCCAGTTTTTTGTTGAGGCGGGACGCCATCATGTCCACCTTTGGTTTTTCCCAATGGTTCACAATCATGTGGAAGACTTCCGTGTGAAGTCCCCACTCTCCCGGGTGGAAGTCTGCTTCCCAGTTGTCCACTCCCGGAATGAACACTGCTGACAGTGCTATCACATGATTTTCCGCCCAGCGAAGAATCCTTGCAGCTTCTGCCATTGCCCTCCTGCTTCTTGTGCCGCCCTGTCTGTTTACGTGGGCGACTGCCGTGATGTTGTCCGACTGGATCAGCACCGGCTGACCTTGAAGCAGAGGTCTTGCTAGGCATAGAGCATTGTAAATTGCCCTTAGCTCCAGTATATTTATGTGGAGAGAAGTCTCTAGACTTGACCACGTTCCCTGGAAATTTCTTCCCTGTGTGACTGCTCCCCAGCCTCTCAGGCTGGCATCCGTGGTCACCAGGATCCAATCCTGAATGCCGAATCTGCGGCCCTCTAGTAGATGAGCACTCTGCAGCCACCACAGAAGAGACACCCTTGTCCTCGGAGACAGGGTTATCCGCTGATGCATCTGAAGATGCGATCCGGACCATTTGTCCAGCAAATCCCACTGAAAAGTTCTTGCGTGAAATCTGCCGAATGGAATCGCTTCGTAAGAAGCCACCATTTTTCCCAGGACCCTTGTGCAATGATGCACTGACACTTTTCCTGGTTTTAGGAGATTCCTGACTAGCTCGGATAACTCCCTGGCTTTCTCCTCCGGGAGAAACACCTTTTTCTGGACTGTGTCCAGAATCATCCCTAGGAACAGCAGACGTGTCGTCGGGATCAGCTGCGATTTTGGAATATTTAGAATCCACCCGTGCTGTTGTAGCAGTACCCGAGATAGTGCTACTCCGACCTCCAACTGTTCCCTGGACTTTGCCCTTATCAGGAGATCGTCCAAGTAAGGGATAATTAAGACGCCTTTTCTTCGAAGAAGAATCATCATTTCGGCCATTACCTTGGTAAAGACCCGGGGTGCCGTGGACAATCCAAACGGCAGCGTCTGAAACTGATAATGACAGTTCTGTACTACGAACCTGAGGTACCCTTGGTGAGAAGGGCAAATTGGGACATGAAGGTAAGCATCCTTGATGTCCAGGGATACCATATAGTCCCCTTCTTCCAGGTTCGCTATCACTGCTCTGAGTGACTCCATCTTGAATTTGAACCTTTGTATGTAAGTGTTCAAAGATTTCAGATTTAGAATAGGTCTCACCGAGCCGTCTGGCTTCGGTACCACAAATAGTGTGGAATAATACCCCTTTCCCTGTTGTAGGAGGGGTACTTTGATTATCACCTGCTGGGAATACAGCTTGTGAATTGCTTCCAATACTGCCTCCCTGTCGGAGGGAGACGTTGGTAAAGCAGACTTCAGGAACCTGCGAGGGGGAGACGTCTCGAATTCCAATCTGTACCCCTGGGATACTACCTGTAGGATCCAGGGGTCCACTTGCGAGTGAGCCCACTGCGCGCTGAAACTCTTGAGACGACCCCCCACCGCACCTGAGTCCGCTTGTAAGGCCCCAGCGTCATGCTGAGGACTTTGGCAGAAGCGGTGGAGGGCTTCTGTTCCTGGGAAGAGGCTGTCTGCTGCAGTCTTTTTCCCTTTCCTCTACCCCGGGGCAGATATGACTGGCCTTTTGCCCGCTTGCCCTTAAGGGGACGAAAGGACTGAGGCTGAAAAGACGGTGTCTTTTTCTGCTGAGAGGTGAGTTGGGGTAAAAAGGTGGATTTTCCAGCTGTTGCCGTGGCCACCAGGTCCGAAAGACCGACCCCAAATAACTCCTCCCCTTTATACGGCAATACTTCCATATGCCATTTGGAATCCGCATCACCTGACCACTGTCGTGTCCATAAACATCTTCTGGCAGAAATGGACATCGCACTTACTCTTGATGCCAGGGTGCAAATATCCCTCTGTGCATCACGCATATATAGAAACGCATCTTTTAAACGCTCTATAGTCAATAAAATACTGTCCCTGTCCAGGGTATCAATATTTTCAGTCAGGGACTCCGACCACGCCACCCCAGCGCTGCACATCCAGGCTGAGGCAATCGCTGGTCGCAGTATAACACCAGTATGTGTGTATATACTTTTTAGGACATTTTCCAGCTTCCTATCAACTGGCTCCTTGAGGGCGGCCGTATCAGGAGACGGTAACGCCACTTGTTTTGATAAGCGTGTGAGTGCCTTATCCACCCTAGGGGGTGTTTCCCAACGCGCCCTAACTTCTGGCGGGAAAGGGTATAATGCCAATAATTTCTTAGATATCAGCAATTTTTTATCGGGGGAGACTCACGCATCATCACACACTTCATTTAATTCTTCTGATTCAGGAAAAACTACGGGTAGTTTTTTCACACCCCACATAATACCCTTTTTTGTGGTACTTGTAGTATCAGAAATATGCAAAGCCTCCTTCATTGCCGTGATCATGTAACGTGTGGCCCTACTGGAAAATACGTTTGTTTCTTCATCGTCGACACTGGAGTCAGTGTCCGTGTCTGTGTCTGTGTCGACCGACTGAGGTAATGGGCGCTTTAGAGCCCCTGACGGTGTTTGAGACGCCTGGACAGGCACTAACTGACTTGCCGGCTGTCTCATGTCGTCAACAGTTTTTTGTAAAGTGCTGACACTATCACGTAATTCCTTAAATAAGACCATCCAGTCAGGTGTCGACTCCCTAGGGGGTGACATCACTAATACAGGCAATTGCTCCGCCTCCACACCATTTTCCTCCTCATACATGTCGACACACGCGTACCGACACACAGCACACACACAGGGAATGCTCTGATAGGGACAGGACCCCACTAGCCCTTTGGGGAGACAGAGGGAGAGTTTGCCAGCACACACCAGAGCGCTATATATGTATAGGGACAACCTTATAAATAAGTGTTTCTCCCTTATAGCTGCTATATATGTTTTTATATGCCAAATTAGTGCCCCCCCCCCCCTCTCTTTTTTACCCTGTTTCTGTAGTGCAGGACTGCAGGGGAGAGTCAGGGAGACGTCCTTCCAGCGGAGCTGTGAGGGAAAATGGCGCTTGTGTGCTGAGGAGATAGGCTCCGCCCCCTTCACGGCGGCCTTTCTCCCGCTTTTTATGAGGTAAAATGGCAGGGGTTAAATACATCCATATAGCCCAGGAGCTATATGTGATGTATTTTTTACCATAAATAGTGTTTTCATTGCGTCTCAGGGCGCCCCCCCCCAGCGCCCTGCACCCTCAGTGACCGGAGTGTGAAGTGTGCTGAGAGCAATGGCGCACAGCTGCAGTGCTGTGCGCTACCTTTCTTGAAGACAAGATGCCTTCTGCCGCCGATTTCTGGACCTCTTCACTCTTCTGGCTCTGTAAGGGGGCCGGCGGCGCGGCTCCGGGACCCATCCATGGCTGGGCCTGTGATCGTCCCTCTGGAGCTAATGTCCAGTAGCCAAGAAGCCCAATCCACTCTGCACGCAGGTGAGTTCGCTTCTTCTCCCCTTAGTCCCTCGATGCAGTGAGCCTGTTGCCAGCAGGACTCACTGAAAATAAAAAAAAAACCTAAGTCTATACTTTTATTCTAAGCAGCTCAGGAGAGCTACCTAGATTGCACCCTTCTCGGCCGGGCACAAAAACCTAACTGAGGCTTGGAGGAGGGTCATAGGGGGAGGAGCCAGTGCACACCACCTAGTCCTAAAGCTTTTACTTTTGTGCCCTGTCTCCTGCGGAGCCGCTAATCCCCATGGTCCTGACGGAGTCCCCAGCATCCACTTAGGACGTCAGAGAAATACGGGGGACCCCTACGCTTTTTGTCCCCCGTATTTTTGGAACCAGGACCAGGCGCAGAGCCCGGTGCTGGTTGATTAAATATGGGGGAACCCCTGTCATTTCCCCCCCCATATTTTTTCAACCAGGTCCGGCTCAAAGAGCCCGAGGCTGGTTTTGATTAGGAGGGGGGAACCCACGCATTTTTTTCCTGACAATTTAACACTTTCCCACCCCTTCCCACTGATAAACATGCACGGATCTCATGGATCCGTGCATGCCTATCAGAACACGGTAAAAAAAAGCAGGTCTGTTTTAAATCTGCTTTTTTTTACGATTTGTATTTTTTCACGGCAGTGTTTGGCTGTTGCCGGCAGTGTTCGTGAAATACACTTTTTAGTAAATTACCGAGTTGTATCAAAAAACAGTCGTATTTGACCGATGGTGTATTCATTCGTATTTTTTTTCTTTGACTTCCAAAAAAATACGAATGCCCTCATCACTGCCGAGATTTGTGTTTAGTAAATTCCCGAGATGACACTTTGAAGAAAAAACACCAACTCGGTCAAAATCGGGAGCTTAGTAAATATAGCCCTTTATCTGTATTTAAATGAAGGATATGCTATACCCTGATTTCCTAGAACATCCAAATTGATCGTGAGCTCTGACGAAATCTTCAAACATCATGAAATAATTATAGTCACACACAGACTGTCTAATGGTCAGAGGTTTAATGAAGTCAATAAACCAGATAGTTTGCGTACAAATGCGATGTTTGGGGGTTTGCGCAAGCGCAGAATGGGTCTTGGGATATAGCACACAGCCCGTCAGCCGCAGCATAATTGACTTGCTGCGGCACTTGATGGCTGAAACACAGTAGGAGCAGCACCAGCTACCATTCTCCAGAACAGGGTGGTGATGGCTCCAGGGTCTGCGTTGTCGGATGCAGACTTTCTGGACCTGGGTGTCTGGATCCAACGGCTGGCCTGCACAAGCTTTAGCCTAGGCAGGCCGACTGGTGCATAAAACCATTGCGATGGTTGCGATGGTGATCCGAGGCTGTGTCCTCAGACGCAGCACTTGGATCCTCGCAAATGCAAACAGGAGGCATCCTTCTCCTACAGGGGTGTGGTATAATAGCTAGACAGTGTCTAGTTAGTCAGTCAATAGATAGACACCACATGTTAGACAGTCAAAAGGTCGACATGGTCACAAGATTTATCTGAGTTCCAAAGCTCATTGATGTATATATATTTATTATTAAAAGGATATGGATTCAAAATATCACAATGTACAGTATACCTATAGTTACATGGATACACTAGCACAGTAATCAGTTAATACAAAATACATACAGTTACAGTTACAGGCCAGCATACAATACCATTCCCTCAATGCATCTTATATCTCTCTCTCTCTGTAAAATCATGCAGGATCTGGTCTAAAAGCAACTCCATCATCCTCTGGTACAAAACAGCCACTGGCTTCCTGTGTGATCAGCAATGTGTTATCTAGTTTGGGGGAGGGGACTTTCTCATTCATGATGAGTCACCGGTTTGTTCGTGTGCTGAGGAGGTTCAGCCTTGGGGACGTCTGAGGGGCTGGCATGAGCTTCCTGTCCACTACCTGTTTGGAATATCTATTGTTCTAATAAAAGTGATTTTAGCTTTTATACATTTAATCATAATTATTTGTTGCAATATCCTACAACTTAATAACAAGTATCAAATGAATCTACACATTAATCTGGTTGCTTTAATAGTAAATATGACAGGTCTATTTTGCTTCGTTCAAATAATACACATACATGACATTGCTTCATTATATAATTTTAAATCATCATGATGTCTGGCGCTTGATATTATTATAATTATGTACTGCATGAAATAAGTGTCGAATCCATCTCTGTGGCATGTCCGTGTAAATGCGTGTGTTACCATATATTGCCGTGCTCGTTGCGCGTATTTGCAAGTATAGCGACTCATAATGTGTGTAGTTTGTATGTTCTTTTTATGTAATATTTTTGACTTCGACAGTAGACACATTTTTTTTGCATTTTTGTGGTTTGCGTGGATAGTTTTGTCATCTGGGATCTCCAATTGTAGAAAGGCATCCGCTCACATGCTTGGGGCTCGGTGACTCGCCACAAGGTTTATAACCAAGTCTAGGCCAACATTGATAGAGAGGGTATGAAAAAGTCCAAAAACATGTAAAATTGAAATCAAACAAACCTGTGTCTACCTTTTGTATGTCGACCATTTTCATGTCGACCTTTTGACCTTGTCTACATTTTGACCCTGACGACCTAATGTCTGTCTAACATATGGGGCCTCATTCAGACCCAATCGCACGTTGCATTTTTTCACAGCCATGCGATCGGGTCTGTACTGCGCATGCGTGTGACCGGCAACGCACAGGTGCGACGGCTGGCGACGGCCGTCACTGGGCAGCGACAAAACAAACGAAGAAAGTGATTGCACTGGCGATCGCAAGAAGATTGACAAGCAGAAGGCGTTTTCTAGGAGTGTTGGGAGAAACGCAGGCGTGCCCGGCCGTTTCCAGGGAGGGTTCCTGACATCATCAACATCCCGTCTCTTGATGCACAGCCGTTCGCACCCCTGCACAGCGATTACCCCCTCCCCTGTAGTCGGCGATTACCTGGTCGCAGCAGTGCAAAATATAGCCTGCGTGCGACCAGGTCTGAATTAGGCCCATGGTGTCTATCTATTTATAGTCTAATTAGACACTGTCTATCTATCCTCCGGCTATCCTCCTACAGATGCCTACTGCTGCATTAGAATTCTAATGACACGCCTATGCACAGCTGCTTCCTTGCGGCCGTGCAATTTCGGACAAACATGAATCAGGCCGATGGTAATATTTTTTTACTTGGTGGATGTTCCCAGTCTTTTGAAAATGACAGTCCATAGATGCTGAAAATATTCTTGTTAACATTGAAAACTTTTTAAATAATGCATCAGGCTCAAAATTCATTTACTTCTTAGTCCAAACGAAAACGATATTCTGACAGTCAGAAAACCGTATTAGTGTCAGGAAATCTGATCTGTGGCGTTAAGCAACTCATTTGCCATCCGTTTAGCTAAGTGATATTAGGCCTGATTCAGGTCCCAATTGACAGTATGCTGCCGCTTGGGGGCGAGGAGGGTAACGGCCCCCGTTTCCCAAAACAGAGGTGCGTGACCTCTGTTTTTGGGGAATGTCTTCTCTACAGTGGTGGCTCCAGCATCTTCTTCCGGGTCCCAGCAGTGCATATCTGTGATGCCGTAACGTTCTGGTGTGACTATCCCTAATCCCTAACACTGCCAGTGGTGCCTAAACCTAAGCATCTTCACACTGTCAACATTTCACATGGTGACAGTTAAGATGTCGATCTTGTGATCCTGTCGACAGTTCGAGGATGTTGACCTGGTGCCTGTTGACAGAGCCTTCCCAGGTGTCCTATAGGATTCAGTATGTTTTACCGGCAGAAGGGATGCCGGCTGTCAATATCCTGACAGCGGCATCCCGCTCGCCAGAATGCCGGCAGCGGGGCGAGTGCTAAAGGGCCCTACACATTGCGCAATCCGCCGCCGAGCTGCCCGACGGCGGATACAGCCGACGGGCAACCCGGCGGCGGGGGGGGGGGGGGGGTCAGTGACGGGGGGAGTGAAGTTTCTTCACTCCCCTCGTCACCCGGCTCCATAGAAGTGCAGACATATATGAACGAGATCGTCCATATTGGCCTGCATGCACAAGCAACGGGGCACCAGCGATGGACGAGCGTGGGGCCGCGCATCGTTCATCGCTGGTGCCTCCACACTACACGATATGAACGTTATCTCGTTCATTAATGAACGAGATCGTTCATATCTTTCACTAATATCGCGCAGTGTGTAGGGCCCATTAGAGTCCCCTTGCGTGCTCGCTGCACTTGCCACAGGATCTATTCCCACTCTATGGGTGTCGTGGACACTCACAAGTGGGAATAGCCCTGGTGCGCCGGGATTCCGGCTGGCAGCATTGTCGGCTGTCGGGATTCCGGTGACGGTATCGTGATAGCCGGAAAATTAAATGCATCCCGTCCTATGTGTCTCTGCACTTGCTGTGCATTGGTTTACTTCATCCTCAGTCACCTCATCACTCGTTAGGACCAAGCTCACACAGATTCCGATGCTGGACGTGTGGGAGGCGGGGCTTAATACTAAGCCTACAAGTAATATTACTTTAGTTTTAATTGCGCCGCCTAACAATAACTCTGTAGTATAAAGGTGCCTATGTGATCAATAGCTTCTTTACAGAGGAAGGTTTCCAGAGCATATATGAGCAGACTAATACAGAATCACTTTATTTACAAAAATAGTACAATGGTGGTAACAAAAATGATCATAAAAAGGTCACAATAAAAATAGACAAACGTATAACAATTAAAAATAAAAACTTGCAGCAAATAGAACAATTACTAATAACATTTACAATTATTAATAACATTTACTTATGTAGCGCCAGCATACTGGGCCCAATTCAGATGTCTTTGGGCCTAATTCAGACCTGATCGCAGCAGCAAATTTGTTAGCAGTTGGACAAAACCATGTGCAGTGCAGGTGAGGCAGATATAACATGTGCAGAGAGAGTTAGATTTGGGTGTGGTGTGTTCAATCTGCAATCTAAATTGCAGTGTATAAATAAAGCAGCCAGTATTTACCCTGCACAGAAACAAAATAACCCACCCAAATCTAACTCTCTCTGCACATGTTATATCTGCCTCCCCTGCAGTGCAACATGGTTTTGCCCAATTGCTAACAAACTTGCTGCTGCGATCAACTCAGAATTACCCCCCATGTGCACTGCAGGGGGGCAGACGTAACATGTGCAGAGAGAGTTAGATTTGGGTGGGGTGTGTTCAAACTGAAATCTGAGGGGGTTGTTCCGAGTTGATCGCTCGCTAGAAACTTTTTGCAGCGCTACTATCAGGTTAAATCTCTGCAAAACTGTGCATGCGTACGCACCGCATTGTACAGCCGCGTCGTACGGGTACAAATCAGTGCTGGCCGATGGATCGGTGCTGGGCGATGGATTTAATGAAGAATCCATTCGCACAGCCGATTGCAAGGTGATTGACAGAAAGAGGGCGTTTGTGGGTGTCAACTGACCGTTTTCTGGGAGTGTTTGGAAAAACGCAGGCGTGTCCAAGCTTTTGCATGGCGGGTGTCTGACTTCAATTCCGGGACCAAAAAGACTGAAGTCCAGAGCTACTCAGAAACTGCAAAAACCTTTTTTGTGCCGTCAGCTGCAAAAGCGTTCGCACACTCGCAAAGCTAAAATACACTTCCCCATAGGTGGCGACTATCTGATCGCAGCACTGCAAAAAGTTGCTAGCGAGTGATCAACAAAACATCCCGGGATGCAGCGGCTGCATGTGATGTCACGCAGCAGCCGCGACCCACCCCACTCACGGTCTGGGCACGCCTCCATTGCCCAGACCACGCCCCAAAACGGCGGCCAAATGCCGCCGGCCCGCCCCATCCCGCCCAGCGAACGCTTCTGCCTGTCAGTCAGGCAGAGGCGATAGCTGGGCTGAGATACCGATAGCATCTCTTGCATGCACATGCACACTGCGGCGTATGCGCATTTCAGACCCGATTGCCCGCTGTGCAAAAACGCACAGCAGTGATCAGGTCTGAATGAGCCCCTATGGGCACTGCATGGGGGGCAGATATTAAATTTGCAGAGAGAGTTAGGTTTGGGTGGGTTATTTTGTTTCTGTGCAGGATAAATACTGGCTGCTTTTTTTTTTACACTGCAATTTAGATTTCAGTTTGAACACACCCCACCCAAATCTAACTCTCTCTGCGCATGTTATATCTGCCCCACCTGCAGTGCACATGGGGGCTAATTCAGACCTGATTGCTAGCAAGCGATTTTTGTACTGCTGCGATCAGATAGTCGCCGCCCATAGGGGAGTGTATTTTAGCTGTGCAAGAGTGCAAATGCATGTGTAGCAGAGGTGTACAAACAGATTCTGTGCAGTCTCTCTGAGTAGCCCAGGACGTACTCAGCCGCTGCGAACACTTCATTCTGTCCGGGACCGGAATTGACGTCAGGAACCCTCCCTGCAAACGCATGGACACGCCTGCATTTTTCCAAACACTCCCAGAAAACGGTCAGTTGCAACCCACAAACGCCTTCTTCCTGTCAATCTTTTTGCAAACGCCCGTGCAAATGGATCCTTCGAACAAACCCATCGCTGAGCGGCGATCCGCTTTGCACCCATACGACGCGCCTGCGCATTGCGGTGCATACACATGTGCAGTTTAGACCTGATTGGCCGCTGTACGAAAACGCAGCCTAGCGATCAGGTCTGAATTAGCCCCATGGTAATTAGAGATGTGCACTTGAAATTTTTCGGGTTTTGTGTTTTGGTTTTGGGTTCGGTTCCGCGGCCGTGTTTTGGGTTCGACCGCGTTTTGGCAAAACCTCACCGAATTTTTTTTGTCGGATTCGGGTGTGTTTTGGATTCGGGTGTTTTTTTTCAAAAAACCCTAAAAAACAGCTTAAATCATAGAATTTGGGGGTCATTTTGATCCCAAAGTATTATTAACCTCAAAAACCATAATTTCCACTCATTTTCAGTCTATTCTGAACACCTCACACCTCACAATATTATTTTTAGTCCTAAAATTTGCACCGAGGTCGCTGGATGACTAAGCTAAGCGACCCTAGTGGCCGACACAAACACCTGGCCCATCTAGGAGTGGCACTGCAGTGTCACGCAGGATGGCCCTTCCAAAAAACACTCCCCAAACAGCACATGACGCAAAGAAAAAAAGAGGCGCAATGAGGTAGCTGTGTGAGTAAGCTAAGCGACCCTAGTGGCCGACACAAACACCTGGCCCATCTAGGAGTGGCACTGCAGTGTCACGCAGGATGGCCCTTCCAAAAAACACTCCCCAAACAGCACATGACGCAAAGAAAAAAAGAGGTGCAATGAGGTAGCTGTGTGAGTAAGCTAAGCGACCCTAGTGGCCGACACAAATACCTGGCCCATCTAGGAGTGGCACTGCAGTGTCACGCAGGATGGCCCTTCCAAAAAACACTCCCCAAACAGCACATGACGCAAAGAAAAAAAGAGGCGCAATGAGGTAGCTGTGTGAGTAAGCTAAGCGACCCTAGTGGCCGACACAAACACCTGGCCCATCTAGGAGTGGCACTGCAGTGTCACGCAGGATGGCCCTTCCAAAAAACAGTCCCCAAACAGCACATGACGCAAAGAAAAATGAAAGAAAAAAGAGGTGCAAGATGGAATTGTCCTTGGGCCCTCCCACCCACCCTTATGTTGTATAAACAGGACATGCACACTTTAACCAACCCATCATTTCAGTGACAGGGTCTGCCACACGACTGTGACTGAAATGACGGGTTGGTTTGGACCCCCACCGAAAAAGAAGCAATTAATCTCTCCTTGCACAAACTGGCTCTACAGAGGCAAGATGTCCACCTCATCATCATCCTCCGATATATCACCGTGTACATCCCGCTCCTCACAGATTATCAATTCGTCCCCACTGGAATCCACCATCTCAGCTCCCTGTGTACTTTGTGGAGGCAATTGCTGCTGGTCAATGTCTCCACGGAGGAATTGATTATAATTCATTTTAATGAACATCATCTTCTCCACATTTTCTGGAAGTAACCTCGTACGCCGATTGCTGACAAGGTGAGCGGCGGCACTAAACACTCTTTCGGAGTACACACTTGTGGGAGGGCAACTTAGGTAGAATAAAGCCAGTTTGTGCAAGGGCCTCCAAATTGCCTCTTTTTCCTGCCAGTATAAGTACGGACTGTCTGACGTGCCTACTTGGATGCGGTCACTCATATAATCCTCCACCATTCTTTCAATGGGGAGAGAATCATATGCAGTGCCAGTAGACGACATGGCCGTAATCGTTGGCAGGTCCTTCAGTCCGGACCAGATGTCAGCATCAGCAGTCGCTCCAGACTGCCCTGCATCACCGCCAGCGGGTGGGCTCGGAATTCTGAGCCTTTTCCTCGCACCCCCAGTTGCGGGAGAATGTGAAGGAGGAGATGTTGACAGGTCGCGTTCCGCTTGACTTGACAATTTTCTCACCAGCAGGTCTTTGAACCCCAGCAGACTTGTGTGTGCCGGAAAGAGAGATAGAAGGTAGGTTTTAAATCTAGGATCGAGCACGGTGGCCAAAATGTAGTGCTCTGATTTCAACAGATTGACCACCCGTGAATCCTTGTTAAGCGAATTAAGGGCTCCATCCACAAGTCCCACATGCCTAGCGGAATCGCTCTGTGTTAGCTCCTCCTTCAATGTCTCCAGCTTCTTCTGCAAAAGCCTGATGAGGGGAATGACCTGACTCAGGCTGGCAGTGTCTGAACTGACTTCACGTGTGGCAAGTTCAAAGGGCAGCAGAACCTTGCACAACGTTGAAATCATTCTTCACTGCTCTTGAGACAGGTGCATTCCACCTCCTATATCGTGCTCAATTGTATAGGCTTGAATGGCCTTTTGCTGCTCCTCCAACCTCTGAAGCATATATAGGGTTGAATTCCACCTCGTTACCACTTCTTGCTTCAGATGATGGCAGGGCAGGTTCAGGCGTTTTTGGTGGTGCTCCAGTCTTCTGTACGTGGTGCCTGTACGCCGAAAGTGTCCCGCAATTCTTCTGGCCACCGACAGCATCTCTTGCACGCCCCTCTCGTTTTTTAAATAATTCTGCACCACCAAATTCAAGGTATGTGCAAAACATGGGACGTGCTGGAATTTGCCCATATTTAATGCACACACAATATTGCTGGCGTTGTCCGATGCCACAAATCCACAGGAGAGTCCAATTGGGGTAAGCCATTCCGCGATGATCTTCCTCAGTTGCCGTAAGAGGTTTTCAGCTGTGTGCGTATTCTGGAAACCGGTGATACAAAGCGTAGCCTGCCTAGGAAAGAGTTGGCGTTTGCGAGATGCTGCTACTGGTGCCGCCGCTGCTGTTCTTGCGGCGGGAGTCCATACATCTACCCAGTGGGCTGTCACAGTCATATAGTCCTGACCCTGCCCTGCTCCACTTGTCCACATGTCCGTGGTTAAGTGGACATTGGGTACAGCTGCATTTTTTAGGACACTGGTGACTCTTTTTCTGAGGTCTGTGTACATTTTCGGTATCGCCTGCCTAGAGAAATGGAACCTAGATGGTATTTGGTACCGGGGACACAGTACCTCCAACAAGTCTCTAGTTGGCTCTGCAGTAATGATGGATACCGGAACCACGTTTCTCACCACCCAGGATGCCAAGGCCTCAGTTATCCGCTTTGCAGCAGGATGACTGCTGTGATATTTCATCTTCCTCGCAAAGGACTGTTGGACAGTGAATTGCTTGGTGGAAGTAGTAAAAGTGGTCTTACGACTTCCCCTCTGGGATGACCATCGACTCCCAGCAGCAACAACAGCAGCGCCAGCAGCAGTAGGCGTTACACGCAAGGATGCATAGGAGGAATCCCAGGCAGGAGAGGACTCGTCAGAATTGCCAGTGACATGGCCTGCAGGACTATTGGCATTCCTGGGGAAGGAGGAAATTGACACTGAGGGAGTTGGTGGGGTGGTTTGCGTGAGCTTGGTTACAAGAGGAAGGGATTTACTGGTCAGTGGACTGCTTCCGCTGTCGCCCAAAGTTTTTGAACTTGTCACTGACTTATTATGAATGCGCTGCAGGTGACGTATAAGGGAGGATGTTCCGAGGGGGTTAACGTCCTTACCCCTACTTATTACAGCTTGACAAAGGCAACACACGGCTTGACAAATGTTGTCCGCATTTCTGTTGAAATACTTCCACACCGAAGAGCTGATTTTTTTTGTATTTTCACCAGGCATGTCAATGGCCATATTCCTCCCACGGACAACAGGTGTCTCCCCGGGTGCCTGACTTAAACAAACCACCTCACCATCAGAATCCTCCTTGTCAATTTCCTCCCCAGCGCCAGCAACACCCATATCCTCCTCATCCTGGTGTACTTCAACACTGACATCTTCAATCTGACTATCAGGAACTGGACTGCGGGTGCTCCTTCCAGCACTTGCAGGGGGCGTGCAAATGGTGGAAGGCGCATGCTCTTCACGTCCAGTGTTGGGAAGGTCAGGCATCGCAACCGACACAATTGGACTCTCCTTGTGGATTTGGGATTTCGAAGAACGCACAGTTCTTTGCTGTGCTTTTGCCAGCTTGAGTCTTTTCATTTTTCTAGCGAGAGGCTGAGTGCTTCCATCCTCATGCGAAGCTGAACCACTAGCCATGAACATAGGCCAGGGCCTCAGCCGTTCCTTGCCACTCCGTGTGGTAAATGGCATATTGGCAAGTTTACGCTTCTCCTCCGACAATTTTATTTTAGATTTTTGAGTCCTTTTTTTACTGATATTTGGTGTTTTGGATTTTACATGCTCTGTACTATGACATTGGGCATCGGCCTTGGCAGACGACGTTGATGGCATTTCATCGTCTCGGCCATGACTAGTGGCAGCAGCTTCAGCACGAGGTGGAAGTCGATCTTGATCTTTCCCTATTTTTGGAACCTCAACATTTTTGTTCTCCATATTTTAATAGGCACAACTAAAAGGCACCTCAGGTAAACAATGGAGATGGATGGATACTAGTATACTTATGGATGACGAGCGACTGCCGACACAGAGGTAGCTACAGCCGTGGACTACCGTACTGTGTCTGCTGCTAATATAGACTGGATGATAATGAGATAAAATTAAAATATATATATATATCACACTAGTACTGCAGCCGGACAGGTATATATTATGTAATGACGGACCTGCTGGACACTGTCTGTCAGACTCAGCACTGCAGACTCCTAAAGTAAGCTACTAGTATCAAGAAGATAGAAAAAAAAAAAACCACGGGTAGGTGGTATACAATTATGGATGGACGAGCGACTGCCGACACAGAGGTAGCTACAGCCGTGGACTACCGTACTGTGTCTGCTGCTAATATAGACTGGATGATAATGAGATAAAATTAAAATATATATATATATCACACTAGTACTGCAGCCGGACAGGTATATATTATGTAATGACGGACCTGCTGGACACTGTCTGTCAGACTCAGCACTGCAGACTCCTAAAGTAAGCTACTAGTATCAAGAAGATAGAAAAAAAAACCACGGGTAGGTGGTATACAATTATGGATGGACGAGCGACTGCCGACACAGAGGTAGCTACAGCCGTGGACTACCGTACTGTGTCTGCTGCTAATATAGACTGGATGATAATGAGATAAAATTAAAATATATATATATATATATCACACTAGTACTGCAGCCGGACAGGTATATATTATGTAATGACGGACCTGCTGGACACTGTCTGTCAGCACTGCAGACTCCTAAAGTAAGCTACTAGTATCAAGAAGATAGAAAAGAAAAAAAAACCACGGGTAGGTGGTATACAATTATGGATGGACGAGCGACTGCCGACACAGAGGTAGCTACAGCCGTGGACTACCGCACTGTGTCTGCTGCTAATATAGACTGGATGATAATGAGATAAAATTAAAATATATATATATCACACTAGTACTGCAGCCGGACAGGTATATATTATGTAATGACGGACCTGCTGGACACTGTCTGTCAGACTCAGCACTGCAGACTCCTAAAGTAAGCTACTAGTATCAAGAAGATAGAAAAAAAAAAACCACGGGTAGGTGGTATACAATTATGGATGGACGAGCGACTGCCGACACAGAGGTAGCTGCAGCCGTGGACTACCGTACTGTGTCTGCTGCTAATATAGACTGGATGATAATGAGATAAAATTAAAAAATATATATATCACACTAGTACTGCAGCCGGACAGGTATATATTATGTAATGACGGACCTGCTGGACACTGTCTGCAGAATGCGTTTATAAAAACACCACATGACGAGTGTTTAACTTTTTCAGGCAGACAATCACAATATACTGGTGGTCAGCAGACAATCACAATACTGGTGGTCAGTGGTCACTGGTCAGTCACACTGGCAGTGGCACTCTGGCAGCAAAAGTGTGCACTGTACTTAAAATATGTACTCCTGCTATAACTGCTCCCCAGTCTCCCCCACAATTAAGCTGTGTGAGCAGTGAGCACTCAGCACAGTCAGATAATGATATACAGTATTACATATGATGCAGCACACTGGGCTGAGCACAGATATGGTATGTGACTGTGTCACACTGTGTATCGTTTTTTTTCAGGCAGAGAACGGATTAATTAAACTGGTGGTCACTGGTCACACTATCAGCAGCAAGTAGTACTCCTCCTAATAATATGCTCCCCAAAATTTGTGTCTCTCTCTAGTACTCTAGTCTAAACGGAGAGGACGCCAGCCACGTCCTCTCCCTATCAATCTCAATGCACGTGTGAAAATGGCGGCGACGCGCGGCTCCTTATATAGAATCCGAGCCTCGCGAGAATCCGACAGCGGGATGATGACGTTCGGGCGCGCTCGGGTTAACCGAGCAAGGCGGGAAGATCCGAGTCGCTCGGCCCCGTGTAAAAAAACCTGAAGTTCGGGCGGGTTCGGATTCCGAGGAACCGAACCCGCTCATCACTAATGGTAATGCCCAACTGCTAACAAATTTGCTGCTGCGATCAACTCTGAATTAACCCCAATGTCTAAAAGTCAACTGTTCCCCAAAGGCTGACACTGGACAAACGGCTGCAAGACCTTTTAAACCCCACACTACACCTCTATTGGGGCGGGATTTACTATTTTTCGGTTTTATAAAGATATTATTTCGGATAGTTATCGATTAGTTATCGTGTTTTTTTATTTTTTTCTCCCCGATTTTTTCGTGTGATGTACTATTGTTTTTCCGGTAAAGCTGGAATGCGTTAACTTACCTCTGTTGCGGTTCTGCTTCGTGTCCTCTATGGTCTGATCTGCGCATGTGCTAGTGAGTGCCATGCGCAGTCAGGTTACAGAACGGTAGTCGATTCTACTGCAGCACCTTCCACTGCTGCTGCTGCTTTGCCTATGCTGCTGCTCGTTGTGACATGCGCAGTAGCCATTTGTAGACGCTGGAGAGGTCCGTCAGGGCGCCATTTTACACAGAGGAGCGAGCGGACCAGCGCGGTGCAGTGCTTCTACTTCTCAGAAAGAAAATGAGTCTCTTCTTGGCCTGTTTCCTTTTATTTCTGTGAGCATGTGTTCATATTTGGGGGGGGGTGGGGGGGCTAGTGGGGGGGTTGGAGACATTTTATTACTGGGTGCAGGGATGGCTGATCTGGGATCATACTGGCTACTGGGGCCGTGAGTTGGTTTGTAGCATACAGGCGTGGGCTAGAGTATATTTTAAGGGGTGGGGAGCGGGATGTCTGGAGCTCCACAATTTGTTTCTGCGTGTCGGCTGTGTCAATTAGTTGACACGTGTGGTTTCCACTCGCTTTACAGATGCTGTAGATTCTCAAATTGCTGGCATCTGTGGTTCCCCTCCCCTCAATGCTGTGACTTGTGGTCCCTACCCCCCCCCCCCCCTCACTGACCAATTGTTGGGACCTGTATTACCCCCCTCTTGCATTGTTTGGACCTGTGGTCCATACTGACGCATTGCTGGGACCTGTGGGATCTTCCTCCTCACTGACGCATTGCTGGGACCTGTGGTCTCTTCCCCCTCACTGACGCATTGCTGGGACCTGTGGTCTCTTCCCCTCCACTGACGCATTGCTGGGACCTGTGGTCCATACCCCCTCACTGACGCATTGCTGGGACCTGTGGTCTCTTCCCCTCTACTGACGCATTGCTGGGACCTGTGGTCCATACCCCCTCACTGACGCATTGCTGGGACCTGTGGTCTCTTTCCCCTCACTGACGCATTGCTGGGACCTGTGGTCTCTTCCCCTCCATTGACGCATTGCTGGGACCTGTGGTCCATACCACTCCACTGACGCATTGCTGGGACCTGTGGTCTCTACCCCCTCACTGACGCATTGCTGGGACCTGTGGTCTCTTCCCCCTCACTGACGCATTGCTGGGACCTGTGGTCTCTTCCCCTCCATTGACGCATTGCTGGGACCTGTGGTCCATACCACTCCACTGACGCATTGCTGGGACCTGTGGTCTCTTCCCCCTCACTGACGCATTGCTGGGACCTGTGGTCTCTTCCCCCTCACTGACGCATTGCTGGGACCTGTGGTCTCTTCCCCCTCACTGACGCATTGCTGGGACCTGTGGTCTCTTCCCCGTCACTGACGCATTGCTGGGTCCTGTGGTCTCTTCCCCCTCACTGACGCATTGCTGGGACCTGTGGTCCATACCCCCTCACTGATGCATTGCTGGGACCTGTGGTCTCTTCCCCTCCACTGACGCATTGCTGGGACCTGTGGTCTCTTCCCCCTCACTGACGCAGTGCTGGGACCTGTGGTCTCTTCCCCCTCACTGACGCATTGCTGGGACCTGTGGTCCATACCCCTTCACTGATGCATTGCTGGGACCTGTGGTCTCTTCCCCTCCACTGACGCATTGCTGGGACCTGTGGTCTCTTCCCCCTCACTGACGCAGTGCTGGGACCTGTGGTCTCTTCCCCCTCACTGACGCATTGCTGGGACCTGTGGTCTCTTCCCCCTCACTGATGCATTGCTGGGACCTGTGGTCCATACCCCTCCACTGACGCATTGCTGGGACCTGTGGTCTCTTTCCCCTCACTGACGCATTGCTGGGACCTGTGGTCTCTTCCCCCCCACTGACGCATTGCTTGGACCTGTGGTCCATACCCCCTCACTGACGCATTGCTGGGACCTGTGGTGTCTTCCCCCTCACTGACGCATTGCTGGGACCTGTGGTCTCTTCCCCGTCACTGACGCATTGCTGGGACCTGAGGTCCATACCCCCTCACTGATGCATTGCTGGGACCTGTGGTCTCTTCCCCCTCACTGACGCATTGCTGGGACCTGTGGGATCTTCCCCCTCACTGACGCATTGCTGGGACCTGTGGTCTCTTCCCCCTCACTGACGCATTGCTGGGAACTGTGGTCTCTTCCCCTCCACTGACGCATTGCTGGGACCTGTGGTCCATACCCTCTCACTGACGCATTGCTGGGACCTGTGGTCTCTTCCCCCTCACTGACGCATTGCTGGGACCTGTGGTCTCTTCCCCCTCACTGACGCATTGCTGGGACCTGTGGTCTCTTCCCCTCCACTGACGCATTGCTGGGACCTGTGGTCCATACCCCCTCACTGACGCATTGCTGGGACCTATGGTCTCTTCCCCCTCACTGACGCTTTGCTGGGACCTGTGGGATCTTTCCCCTCACTGACGCATTGCTGGGACCTGTGGTCTCTTCCCCCTCACTGACGCATTGCTGGGACCTGTGGTCCATACCCCCTAACTGACGCATTGCTGGGACCTGTGGTCCATACCCTCTCACTGACGCATTGCTGGGACCTGTGGTCTCTTCCCCTCCACTGACGCATTGCTGGGACCTGTGGTCTCTTCCCCCTCACTGACGCATTGCTGGGACCTGTGGTCCATACCCCCTCACTGACGCATTGCTGGGACCTGTGGTCCATACCCTCTCACTGACGCATTGCTGGGACCTGTGGTCTCTTCCCCTCCACTGACGCATTGCTGGGACCTGTGGTCCATACCCTCTCACTGACGCATTGCTGGGACCTGTGGTCTCTTCCCCCTCACTGACGCATTGCTGGGACCTGTGGTCTCTTCCCCCTCACTGACGCATTGCTGGGACCTGTGGTCTCTTCCCCTCCATTGACGCATTGCTGGGACCTGTGGTCCATACCCCTCCACTGACGCATTGCTGGGACCTGTGGTCTCTTCCCCCTCACTGACGCATTGCTGGGACCTGTGGTCTCTTCCCCCTCACTAACGCATTGCTGGGACCTGTGATCTCTTCCCCTCCACTGACGCAATGCTGGGACCTGTGGTCCATACCCTCTCACTGACGCATTGCTGGGACCTGTGGTCTCTTCCCCCTCACTGACGCATTGCTGGGACCTGTGGTCTCTTCCCCCTCACTGACGCATTGCTGGGACCTGTGGTCTCTTCCCCCTCACTGACGCATTGCTGGGACCTGTGGTCTCTTCCCCAACACTGACGCATTGCTGGGACCTGTGGTCTCTTCCCCTCCACTGACGCATTGCTGGGACCTGTGGTCTCTTCCCCCTCACTGACGCATTGCTTGGACCTGTGGTCCATACTCCCTCACTGACGCATTGCTGGGACCTGTGGTCGCTTCCCCCTCACTGACGCATTGCTGGGACCTGTGGTCTCTTCCCCTCCACTGACGCATTGCTGGGACCTGTGGTCCATACCCCCTCACTGACGCATTGCTGGGACCTGTGGTGTCTTCCCCCTCACTGACGCATTGCTGGGACCTGTGGTCTCTTCCCCCTCACTGATGCATTGCTGGGACCTGTGGTCTCTTCCCCTCCACTGATGCATTGCTGGGACCTGTGGTCTCTTCCCCCTCACTGACGCATTGCTGGGACCTGTGATCTCTTCCCCTCCACTGACGCATTGCTGGGACCTGTGGTCCATACCCTCTCACTGACGCATTGCTGGGACCTGTGGTCTCTTCCCTCTCACTGACGCATTACTGGGACCTGTGGTCTCTTCCCCCTCACTGACGCATTGCTGGGACCTGTGGTCTCTTCCCCTCCACTGACGCATTGCTGGGACCTGTGGTCCATACCCCCTCACTGACGCATTGCTGGGACCTGTGGTCTCTTCCCCCTCACTGACGCTTTGCTGGGACCTGTGGGATCTTTCCCCTCACTGACGCATTGCTGGGACCTGTGGTCTCTTCCCCCTCACTGACGCATTGCTGGGACCTGTGGTCCATACCCTCTCACTGACGCATTGCTGGGACCTGTGATCTCTTCCCCTCCACTGACGCATTGCTGGGACCTGTGGTCCATACCCTCTCACTGACGCATTGCTGGGACCTGTGGTCTCTTCCCCTCCACTGACGCATTGCTGGGACCTGTGGTCTCTTCCCCCTCACTGACGCATTGCTTGGACCTGTGGTCCATACCCCCTCACTGACGCATTGCTGGGACCTGTGGTCCATACCCTCTCACTGACGCATTGCTGGGACCTGTGGTCTCTTCCCCTCCACTGACGCATTGCTGGGACCTGTGGTCTCTTCCCCCTCACTGACGCAGTGCTGGTACCTGTGGTCTCTTCCCCCTCACTGACGCATTGCTGGGACCTGTGGTCCATACCCCCTAACTGACGCATTGCTGGGACCTGTGGTCCATACCCTCTCACTGACGCATTGCTGGGACCTGTGGTCTCTTCCCCTCCACTGACACATTGCTGGGGCCTGTGGTCCATACCCTCTCACTGACGCATTGCTGGGACCTGTGGTCTCTTCCCCCTCACTGACGCATTGCTGGGACCTGTGGTCTCTTCCCCCTCACTGACGCATTGCTGGGACCTGTGGTCTCTTCCCCTCCACTGACGCATTGCTGGGACCTGTGGTCCATACCCCCTCACTGACGCATTGCTGGGACCTGTGGTCTCTTCTTCCTCACTGACGCTTTGCTGGGACCTGTGGGATCTTTCCCCTCACTGACGCATTGCTGGGACCTGTGGTCTCTTCCCCCTCACTGACGCATTGCTGGGACCTGTGGTCTCTTCCCCTCCACTGATGCATTGCTGGGACCTGTGGTCTCTTCCCCCTCACTGACGCATTGCTGGGACCTGTGATCTCTTCCCCTCCACTGACGCATTGCTGGGACCTGTGGTCCATACCCTCTCACTGACGCATTGCTGGGACCTGTGGTCTCTTCCCTCTCACTGACGCATTGCTGGGACCTGTGGTCTCTTCCCCCTCACTGACGCATTGCTGGGACCTGTGGTCTCTTCCCCTCCACTGACGCATTGCTGGGACCTGTGGTCCATACCCCCTCACTGACGCATTGCTGGGACCTGTGGTCTCTTCCCCCTCACTGACGCATTGCTGGGACCTGTGATCTCTTCCCCTCCACTGACGCATTGCTGGGACCTGTGGTCCATACCCTCTCACTGACGCATTGCTGGGACCTGTGGTCTCTTCCCTCTCACTGACGCATTGCTGGGACCTGTGGTCTCTTCCCCCTCACTGACGCATTGCTGGGACCTGTGGTCTCTTCCCCTCCACTGACGCATTGCTGGGACCTGTGGTCCATACCCCCTCACTGACGCATTGCTGGGACCTGTGGTCTCTTCCCCCTCACTGACGCTTTGCTGGGACCTGTGGGATCTTTCCCCTCACTGACGCATTGCTGGGACCTGTGGTCTCTTCCCCCTCACTGACGCATTGCTGGGACCTGTGGTCCATACCCTCTCACTGACGCATTGCTGGGACCTGTGATCTCTTCCCCTCCACTGACGCATTGCTGGGACCTGTGGTCCATACCCTCTCACTGACGCATTGCTGGGACCTGTGGTCTCTTCCCCTCCACTGACGCATTGCTGGGACCTGTGGTCTCTTCCCCCTCACTGACGCATTGCTTGGACCTGTGGTCCATACCCCCTCACTGACGCATTGCTGGGACCTGTGGTCCATACCCTCTCACTGACGCATTGCTGGGACCTGTGGTCTCTTCCCCTCCACTGACGCATTGCTGGGACCTGTGGTCTCTTCCCCCTCACTGACGCAGTGCTGGGACCTGTGGTCTCTTCCCCCTCACTGACGCATTGCTGGGACCTGTGGTCCATACCCCCTAACTGACGCATTGCTGGGACTTGTGGTCCATACCCTCTCACTGACGCATTGCTGGGACCTGTGGTCTCTTCCCCTCCACTGACGCATTGCTGGGACCTGTGGTCTCTTCCCCCTCACTGACGCATTGCTGGGACCTGTGGTCCATACCCTCTCACTGACGCATTGCTGGGACCTGTGGTCTCTTCCCCTCCACTGACGCATTGCTGGGACCTGTGGTCCATACCCTCTCACTGACGCATTGCTGGGACCTGTGGTCTCTTCCCCCTCACTGACGCATTGCTGGGACCTGTGGTCTCTTCCCCCTCACTGACGCATTGCTGGGACCTGTGGTCTCTTCCCCTCCACTGACGCATTGCTGGGACCTGTGGTCCATACCCCCTCACTGACGCATTGCTGGGACCTGTGGTCTCTTCTTCCTCACTGACGCTTTGCTGGGACCTGTGGGATCTTTCCCCTCACTGACGCATTGCTGGGACCTGTGGTCTCTTCCCCCTCACTGACGCATTGCTGGGACCTGTGGTCTCTTCCCCTCCACTGATGCATTGCTGGGACCTGTGGTCTCTTCCCCCTCACTGACGCATTGCTGGGACCTGTGATCTCTTCCCCTCCACTGACGCATTGCTGGGACCTGTGGTCCATACCCTCTCACTGACGCATTGCTGGGACCTGTGGTCTCTTCCCTCTCACTGACGCATTGCTGGGACCTGTGGTCTCTTCCCCCTCACTGACGCATTGCTGGGACCTGTGGTCTCTTCCCCTCCACTGACGCATTGCTGGGACCTGTGGTCCATACCCCCTCACTGACGCATTGCCTGGACCTGTGGTCTCTTCCCCCTCACTGACGCTTTGCTGGGACCTGTGGGATCTTTCCCCTCACTGACGCATTGCTGGGACCTGTGGTCTCTTCCCCCTCACTGACGCATTGCTGGGACCTGTGGTCCATACCCTCTCACTGACGCATTGCTGGGACCTGTGGTCTCTTCCCCCTCACTGACGCATTGCTGGGACCTGTGGTCTCTTCCCCCTCACTGACGCATTGCTGGGACCTGTGGTCCATACCCTCTCACTGACGCATTGCTGGGACCTGTGATCTCTTCCCCTCCACTGACGCACTGCTGGGACCTGTGGTCCATACCCTCTCACTGACGCATTGCTGGGACCTGTGGTCTCTTCCCCTCCACTGACGCATTGCTGGGACCTGTGGTCTCTTCCCCCTCACTGACGCATTGCTTGGACCTGTGGTCCATACCCCCTTACTGACGCATTGCTGGGACCTGTGGTCCATACCCTCTCACTGACGCATTGCTGGGACCTGTGGTCTCTTCCCCTCCACTGACGCATTGCTGGGACCTGTGGTCTCTTCCCCCTCACTGACGCAGTGCTGGGACCTGTGGTCTCTTCCCCCTCACTGACGCATTGCTGGGACCTGTGGTCCATACCCCCTAACTGACGCATTGCTGGGACTTGTGGTCCATACCCTCTCACTGACGCATTGCTGGGACCTGTGGTCTCTTCCCGTCCACTGACGCATTGCTGGGACCTGTGGTCTCTTCCCCCTCACTGACGCATTGCTGGGACCTGTGGTCCATACCCTCTCACTGACGCATTGCTGGGACCTGTGGTCTCTTCCCCTCCACTGACGCATTGCTGGGACCTGTGGTCCATACCCTCTCACTGACGCATTGCTGGGACCTGTGGTCTCTTCCCCCTCACTGACGCATTGCTGGGACCTGTGGTCTCTTCCCCCTCACTGACGCATTGCTGGGACCTGTGGTCTCTTCCCCTCCACTGACGCATTGCTGGGACCTGTGGTCCATACCCCCTCACTGACGCATTGCTGGGACCTGTGGTCTCTTCTTCCTCACTGACGCTTTGCTGGGACCTGTGGGATCTTTCCCCTCACTGACGCATTGCTGGGACCTGTGGTCTCTTCCCCCTCACTGACGCATTGCTGGGACCTGTGGTCCATACCCCCTAACTGACGCATTGCTGGGACCTGTGGTCCATACCCTCTCACTGACGCATTGCTGGGACCTGTGGTCTCTTCCCCTCCACTGACGCATTGCTGGGACCTGTGGTCTCTTCCCCCTCACTGACGCATTGCTGGGACCTGTGGTCCATACCCCCTCACTGACGCATTGCTGGGACCTGTGGTCCATACCCTCTCACTGACGCATTGCTGGGACCTGTGGTCTCTTCCCCTCCACTGACGCATTGCTGGGACCTGTGGTCCATACCCTCTCACTGACGCATTGCTGGGACCTGTGGTCTCTTCCCCCTCACTGACGCATTGCTGGGACCTGTGGTCTCTTCCCCCTCACTGACGCATTGCTGGGACCTGTGGTCTCTTCCCCTCCATTGACGCATTGCTGGGACCTGTGGTCCATACCCCTCCACTGACGCATTGCTGGGACCTGTGGTCTCTTCCCCCTCACTGACGCATTGCTGGGACCTGTGGTCTCTTCCCCCTCACTAACGCATTGCTGGGACCTGTGATCTCTTCCCCTCCACTGACGCATTGCTGGGACCTGTGGTCCATACCCTCTCACTGACGCATTGCTGGGACCTGTGGTCTCTTCCCCCTCAATGACGCATTGCTGGGACCTGTGGTCTCTTCCCCTCCACTGACGCATTGCTGGGACCTGTGGTCCATACCCTCTCACTGACGCATTGCTGGGACCTGTGGTCTCTTCCCCCTCATTGACGCATTGCTGGGACCTGTGGTCTCTTCCCCCTCACTGACGCATTGCTGGGACCTGTGGTCTCTTCCCCCTCACTGACGCATTGCTGGGACCTGTGGTCTCTTCCCCAACACTGACGCATTGCTGGGACCTGTGGTCTCTTCCCCTCCACTGACGCATTGCTGGGACCTGTGGTCTCTGCCCCCTCACTGACGCATTGCTTGGACCTGTGGTCCACACTCCCTCACTGACGCATTGCTGGGACCTGTGGTCGCTTCCCCCTCACTGACGCATTGCTGGGACCTGTGGTCTCTTCCCCTCCACTGACGCATTGCTGGGACCTGTGGTCCATACCCCCTCACTGACGCATTGCTGGGACCTGTGGTGTCTTCCCCCTCACTGACGCATTGCTGGGACCTGTGGTCTCTTCCCCCTCACTGATGCATTGCTGGGACCTGTGGTCTCTTCCCCTCCACTGATGCATTGCTGGGACCTGTGGTCTCTTCCCCCTCACTGACGCATTGCTGGGACCTGTGATCTCTTCCCCTCCACTGACGCATTGCTGGGACCTGTGGTCCATACCCTCTCACTGACGCATTGCTGGGACCTGTGGTCTCTTCCCTCTCACTGACGCATTGCTGGGACCTGTGGTCTCTTCCCCCTCACTGACGCATTGCTGGGACCTGTGGTCTCTTCCCCTCCACTGACGCATTGCTGGGACCTGTGGTCTCTTCCCCCTCACTGACGCTTTGCTGGGACCTGTGGGATCTTTCCCCTCACTGACGCATTGCTGGGACCTGTGGTCTCTTCCCCCTCACTGACGCATTGCTGGGACCTGTGGTCCATACCCTCTCACTGACGCATTGCTGGGACCTGTGATCTCTTCCCCTCCACTGACGCATTGCTGGGACCTGTGGTCCATACCCTCTCACTGACGCATTGCTGGGACCTGTGGTCTCTTCCCCTCCACTGACGCATTGCTGGGACCTGTGGTCTCTTCCCCCTCACTGACGCATTGCTTGGACCTGTGGTCCATACCCCCTCACTGACGCATTGCTGGGACCTGTGGTCCATACCCTCTCACTGACGCATTGCTGGGACCTGTGGTCGCTTCCCCTCCACTGACGCATTGCTGGGACCTGTGGTCTCTTCCCCCTCACTGACGCAGTGCTGGGACCTGTGGTCTCTTCCCCCTCACTGACGCATTGCTGGGACCTGTGGCCCATACCCCCTCACTGACGCATTGCTGGGACCTGTGGTCTCTTCCCCCTCACTGACGCATTGCTGGGACCTGTGGTCTCTTCCCCTCCATTGATGCATTGCTGGGACCTGTAGTCCATACCCCTCCACTGACGCATTGCTGGGACCTGTGGTCTCTTCCCCCTCACTGACGCATTGCTGGGACCTGTGGTCTCTTCCCCCTCACTAACGCATTGCTGGGACCTGTGATCTCTTCCCCTCCACTGACGCATTGCTGGGACCTGTGGTCCATACCCTCTCACTGATGCATTGCTGGGACCTGTGGTCTCTTCCCCCTCACTGACGCATTGCTGGGACCTGTGGTCCATACCCCCTCACTGACGCATTGCTGGGACCTGTGGTCTCTTCCCCCTCACTGACGCATTGCTGGGACATGTGGTCTCTTCCCCTCCACTGACGCATTGCTGGGACCTGTGGTCCATACCCCTTCACTGACGCATTGCTGGGACCTGTGGTCTCTTCCCCTCCACTGACGCATTGCTGGGACCTGTGGTCCATACCCCCTCACTGACGCATTGCTGGGACCTGTGGTCTCTTCCCCCTCACTGACGCATTGCTGGGACCTGTGGTCTCTTCCCCCTCACTGACGCATTGCTGGGACCTGTGGTCTCTTCCCCCTCACTGACGCATTGCTGGGACCTGTGGTCCATACCCTCTCACTGACGCATTGCTGGGACCTGTGGTCTCTTCCCCTCCACTGACGCACTGCTTGGACCTGTGGTCCATACCCCCTCACTGACGCATTGCTGGGACCTGTGGTCCATACCCCCTCACTGACGCATTGCTGGGACCTGTGGTCTCTTCCCCTCCATTGATGCATTGCTGGGACCTGTAGTCCATACCCCTCCACTGACGCATTGCTGGGACCTGAGGTCTCTTCCCCTCCACTGACGCATTGCTGGGACCTGTGGTCTCTTCCCCCTCACTGACGCAGTGCTGGGACCTGTGGTCTCTTCCCCCTCACTGACGCATTGCTGGGACCTGTGGTCCATACCCCCTAACTGACGCATTGCTGGGACTTGTGGTCCATACCCTCTCACTGACGCATTGCTGGGACCTGTGGTCTCTTCCCCTCCACTGACGCATTGCTGGGACCTGTGGTCTCTTCCCCCTCACTGACGCATTGCTGGGACCTGTGGTCCATACCCTCTCACTGACGCATTGCTGGGACCTGTGGTCTCTTCCCCTCCACTGACGCATTGCTGGGACCTGTGGTCCATACCCTCTCACTGACGCATTGCTGGGACCTGTGGTCTCTTCCCCCTCACTGACGCATTGCTGGGACCTGTGGTCTCTTCCCCCTCACTGACGCATTGCTGGGACCTGTGGTCTCTTCCCCTCCACTGAAGCATTGCTGGGACCTGTGGTCCATACCCCCTCACTGACGCATTGCTGGGACCTGTGGTCTCTTCTTCCTCACTGACGCTTTGCTGGGACCTGTGGGATCTTTCCCCTCACTGACGCATTGCTGGGACCTGTGGTCTCTTCCCCCTCACTGACGCATTGCTGGGACCTGTGGTCTCTTCCCCTCCACTGATGCATTGCTGGGACCTGTGGTCTCTTCCCCCTCACTGACGCATTGCTGGGACCTGTGATCTCTTCCCCTCCACTGACGCATTGCTGGGACCTGTGGTCCATACCCTCTCACTGACGCATTGCTGGGACCTGTGGTCTCTTCCCTCTCACTGACGCATTGCTGGGACCTGTGGTCTCTTCCCCCTCACTGACGCATTGCTGGGACCTGTGGTCTCTTCCCCTCCACTGACGCATTGCTGGGACCTGTGGTCCATACCCCCTCACTGACGCATTGCTGGGACCTGTGGTCTCTTCCCCCTCACTGACGCATTGCTGGGACCTGTGATCTCTTCCCCTCCACTGACGCATTGCTGGGACCTGTGGTCCATACCCTCTCACTGACGCATTGCTGGGACCTGTGGTCTCTTCCCCCTCACTGACGCATTGCTGGGACCTGTGGTCCATACCCTCTCACTGACGCATTGCTGGGACCTGTGGTCTCTTCCCCTCCACTGACGCATTGCTGGGACCTGTGGTCCATACCCTCTCACTGACGCATTGCTGGGACCTGTGGTCTCTTCCCCCTCACTGACGCATTGCTGGGACCTGTGGTCTCTTCCCCCTCACTGACGCATTGCTGGGACCTGTGGTCTCTTCCCCTCCACTGAAGCATTGCTGGGACCTGTGGTCCATACCCCCTCACTGACGCATTGCTGGGACCTGTGGTCTCTTCTTCCTCACTGACGCTTTGCTGGGACCTGTGGGATCTTTCCCCTCACTGACGCATTGCTGGGACCTGTGGTCTCTTCCCCCTCACTGACGCATTGCTGGGACCTGTGGTCTCTTCCCCTCCACTGATGCATTGCTGGGACCTGTGGTCTCTTCCCCCTCACTGACGCATTGCTGGGACCTGTGATCTCTTCCCCTCCACTGACGCATTGCTGGGACCTGTGGTCCATACCCTCTCACTGACGCATTGCTGGGACCTGTGGTCTCTTCCCTCTCACTGACGCATTGCTGGGACCTGTGGTCTCTTCCCCCTCACTGACGCATTTCTGGGACCTGTGGTCTCTTCCCCTCCACTGACGCATTGCTGGGACCTGTGGTCCATACCCCCTCACTGACGCATTGCTGGGACCTGTGGTCTCTTCCCCCTCACTGACGCATTGCTGGGACCTGTGATCTCTTCCCCTCCACTGACGCATTGCTGGGACCTGTGGTCCATACCCTCTCACTGACGCATTGCTGGGACCTGTGGTCTCTTCCCTCTCACTGACGCATTGCTGGGACCTGTGGTCTCTTCCCCCTCACTGACGCATTGCTGGGACCTGTTGTCTCTTCCCCTCCACTGACGCATTGCTGGGACCTGTGGTCCATACCCCCTCACTGACGCATTGCTGGGACCTGTGGTCTCTTCCCCCTCACTGACGCTTTGCTGGGACCTGTGGGATCTTTCCCCTCACTGACGCATTGCTGGGACCTGTGGTCTCTTCCCCCTCACTGACGCATTGCTGGGACCTGTGGTCCATACCCTCTCACTGACGCATTGCTGGGACCTGTGATCTCTTCCCTTCCACTGACGCATTGCTGGGACCTGTGGTCCATACCCTCTCACTGACGCATTGCTGGGACCTGTGGTCTCTTCCCCTCCACTGACGCATTGCTGGGACCTGTGGTCTCTTCCCCCTCACTGACGCATTGCTTGGACCTGTGGTCCATACCCCCTCACTGACGCATTGCTGGGACCTGTGGTCCATACCCTCTCACTGACGCATTGCTGGGACCTGTGGTCTCTTCCCCTCCACTGACGCATTGCTGGGACCTGTGGTCTCTTCCCCCTCACTGACGCAGTGCTGGGACCTGTGGTCTCTTCCCCCTCACTGACGCATTGCTGGGACCTGTGGTCCATACCCCCTAACTGACGCATTGCTGGGACTTGTGGTCCATACCCTCTCACTGACGCATTGCTGGGACCTGTGGTCTCTTCCCCTCCACTGACGCATTGCTGGGACCTGTGGTCTCTTCCCCCTCACTGACGCATTGCTGGGACCTGTGGTCCATACCCTCTCACTGACGCATTGCTGGGACCTGTGGTCTCTTCCCCTCCACTGACGCATTGCTGGGACCTGTGGTCCATACCCTCTCACTGACGCATTGCTGGGACCTGTGGTCTCTTCCCCCTCACTGACGCATTGCTGGGACCTGTGGTCTCTTCCCCCTCACTGACGCATTGCTGGGACCTGTGGTCTCTTCCCCTCCACTGACGCATTGCTGGGACCTGTGGTCCATACCCCCTCACTGACGCATTGCTGGGACCTGTGGTCTCTTCTTCCTCACTGACGCTTTGCTGGGACCTGTGGGATCTTTCCCCTCACTGACGCATTGCTGGGACCTGTGGTCTCTTCCCCCTCACTGACGCATTGCTGGGACCTGTGGTCTCTTCCCCTCCACTGATGCATTGCTGGGACCTGTGGTCTCTTCCCCCTCACTGACGCATTGCTGGGACCTGTGATCTCTTCCCCTCCACTGACGCATTGCTGGGACCTGTGGTCCATACCCTCTCACTGACGCATTGCTGGGACCTGTGGTCTCTTCCCTCTCACTGACGCATTGCTGGGACCTGTGGTCTCTTCCCCCTCACTGACGCATTGCTGGGACCTGTGGTCTCTTCCCCTCCACTGACGCATTGCTGGGACCTGTGGTCCATACCCCCTCACTGACGCATTGCTGGGACCTGTGGTCTCTTCCCCCTCACTGACGCTTTGCTGGGACCTGTGGGATCTTTCCCCTCACTGACGCATTGCTGGGACCTGTGGTCTCTTCCCCCTCACTGACGCATTGCTGGGACCTGTGGTCCATACCCTCTCACTGACGCATTGCTGGGACCTGTGGTCTCTTCCCCCTCACTGACGCATTGCTGGGACCTGTGGTCTCTTCCCCCTCACTGACGCATTGCTGGGACCTGTGGTCCATACCCTCTCACTGACGCATTGCTGGGACCTGTGATCTCTTCCCCTCCACTGACGCATTGCTGGGACCTGTGGTCCATACCCTCTCACTGACGCATTGCTGGGACCTGTGGTCTCTTCCCCTCCACTGACGCATTGCTGGGACCTGTGGTCTCTTCCCCCTCACTGACGCATTGCTTGGACCTGTGGTCCATACCCCCTTACTGACGCATTGCTGGGACCTGTGGTCCATACCCTCTCACTGACGCATTGCTGGGACCTGTGGTCTCTTCCCCTCCACTGACGCATTGCTGGGACCTGTGGTCTCTTCCCCCTCACTGACGCAGTGCTGGGACCTGTGGTCTCTTCCCCCTCACTGACGCATTGCTGGGACCTGTGGTCCATACCCCCTAACTGACGCATTGCTGGGACTTGTGGTCCATACCCTCTCACTGACGCATTGCTGGGACCTGTGGTCTCTTCCCCTCCACTGACGCATTGCTGGGACCTGTGGTCTCTTCCCCCTCACTGACGCATTGCTGGGACCTGTGGTCCATACCCTCTCACTGACGCATTGCTGGGACCTGTGGTCTCTTCCCCTCCACTGACGCATTGCTGGGACCTGTGGTCCATACCCTCTCACTGACGCATTGCTGGGACCTGTGGTCTCTTCCCCCTCACTGACGCATTGCTGGGACCTGTGGTCTCTTCCCCCTCACTGACGCATTGCTGGGACCTGTGGTCTCTTCCCCTCCACTGACGCATTGCTGGGACCTGTGGTCCATACCCCCTCACTGACGCATTGCTGGGACCTGTGGTCTCTTCTTCCTCACTGACGCTTTGCTGGGACCTGTGGGATCTTTCCCCTCACTGACGCATTGCTGGGACCTGTGGTCTCTTCCCCCTCACTGACGCATTGCTGGGACCTGTGGTCCATACCCCCTAACTGACGCATTGCTGGGACCTGTGGTCCATACCCTCTCACTGACGCATTGCTGGGACCTGTGGTCTCTTCCCCTCCACTGACGCATTGCTGGGACCTGTGGTCTCTTCCCCCTCACTGACGCATTGCTGGGACCTGTGGTCCATACCCCCTCACTGACGCATTGCTGGGACCTGTGGTCCATACCCTCTCACTGACGCATTGCTGGGACCTGTGGTCTCTTCCCCTCCACTGACGCATTGCTGGGACCTGTGGTCCATACCCTCTCACTGACGCATTGCTGGGACCTGTGGTCTCTTCCCCCTCACTGACGCATTGCTGGGACCTGTGGTCTCTTCCCCCTCACTGACGCATTGCTGGGACCTGTGGTCTCTTCCCCTCCATTGACGCATTGCTGGGACCTGTGGTCCATACCCCTCCACTGACGCATTGCTGGGACCTGTGGTCTCTTCCCCCTCACTGACGCATTGCTGGGACCTGTGGTCTCTTCCCCCTCACTAACGCATTGCTGGGACCTGTGATCTCTTCCCCTCCACTGACGCATTGCTGGGACCTGTGGTCCATACCCTCTCACTGACGCATTGCTGGGACCTGTGGTCTCTTCCCCCTCAATGACGCATTGCTGGGACCTGTGGTCTCTTCCCCTCCACTGACGCATTGCTGGGACCTGTGGTCCATACCCTCTCACTGACGCATTGCTGGGACCTGTGGTCTCTTCCCCCTCACTGACGCATTGCTGGGACCTGTGGTCTCTTCCCCCTCACTGACGCATTGCTGGGACCTGTGGTCTCTTCCCCCTCACTGACGCATTGCTGGGACTTGTGGTCTCTTCCCCAACACTGACGCATTGCTGGGACCTGTGGTCTCTTCCCCTCCACTGACGCATTGCTGGGACCTGTGGTCTCTGCCCCCTCACTGACGCATTGCTTGGACCTGTGGTCCATACTCCCTCACTGACGCATTGCTGGGACCTGTGGTCGCTTCCCCCTCACTGACGCATTGCTGGGACCTGTGGTCTCTTCCCCTCCACTGACGCATTGCTGGGACCTGTGGTCCATACCCCCTCACTGACGCATTGCTGGGACCTGTGGTGTCTTCCCCCTCACTGACGCATTGCTGGGACCTGTGGTCTCTTCCCCCTCACTGATGCATTGCTGGGACCTGTGGTCTCTTCCCCTCCACTGATGCATTGCTGGGACCTGTGGTCTCTTCCCCCTCACTGACGCATTGCTGGGACCTGTGATCTCTTCCCCTCCACTGACGCATTGCTGGGACCTGTGGTCCATACCCTCTCACTGACGCATTGCTGGGACCTGTGGTCTCTTCCCCTCCACTGACGCATTGCTGGGACCTGTGGTCTCTTCCCCCTCACTAACGCAGTGCTGGGACCTGTGGTCTCTTCCCCCTCACTGACGCATTGCTGGGACCTGTGGTCCATACCCCCTAACTGACGCATTGCTGGGACTTGTGGTCCATACCCTCTCACTGACGCATTGCTGGGACCTGTGGTCTCTTCCCCTCCACTGACGCATTGCTGGGACCTGTGGTCTCTTCCCCCTCACTGACGCATTGCTGGGACCTGTGGTCCATACCCTCTCACTGACGCATTGCTGGGACCTGTGGTCTCTTCCCCTCCACTGACGCATTGCTGGGACCTGTGGTCCATACCCTCTCACTGACGCATTGCTGGGACCTGTGGTCTCTTCCCCCTCACTGACGCATTGCTGGGACCTGTGGTCTCTTCCCCCTCACTGACGCATTGCTGGGACCTGTGGTCTCTTCCCCTCCACTGACGCATTGCTGGGACCTGTGGTCCATACCCCCTCACTGACGCATTGCTGGGACCTGTGGTCTCTTCTTCCTCACTGACGCTTTGCTGGGACCTGTGGGATCTTTCCCCTCACTGACGCATTGCTGGGACCTGTGGTCTCTTCCCCCTCACTGACGCATTGCTGGGACCTGTGGTCCATACCCCCTAACTGACGCATTGCTGGGACCTGTGGTCCATACCCTCTCACTGACGCATTGCTGGGACCTGTGGTCTCTTCCCCTCCACTGACGCATTGCTGGGACCTGTGGTCTCTTCCCCCTCACTGACGCATTGCTGGGACCTGTGGTCCATACCCCCTCACTGACGCATTGCTGGGACCTGTGGTCCATACCCTCTCACTGACGCATTGCTGGGACCTGTGGTCTCTTCCCCTCCACTGACGCATTGCTGGGACCTGTGGTCCATACCCTCTCACTGACGCATTGCTGGGACCTGTGGTCTCTTCCCCCTCACTGACGCATTGCTGGGACCTGTGGTCTCTTCCCCCTCACTGACGCATTGCTGGGACCTGTGGTCTCTTCCCCTCCATTGACGCATTGCTGGGACCTGTGGTCCATACCCCTCCACTGACGCATTGCTGGGACCTGTGGTCTCTTCCCCCTCACTGACGCATTGCTGGGACCTGTGGTCTCTTCCCCCTCACTAACGCATTGCTGGGACCTGTGATCTCTTCCCCTCCACTGACGCATTGCTGGGACCTGTGGTCCATACCCTCTCACTGACGCATTGCTGGGACCTGTGGTCTCTTCCCCCTCAATGACGCATTGCTGGGACCTGTGGTCTCTTCCCCTCCACTGACGCATTGCTGGGACCTGTGGTCCATACCCCCTCACTGACGCCTTGCTGGGACCTGTGGTCTCTTCCCCCTCACTTACGCATTGCTGGGACCTGTGGTCCTGTGCCTTCAATAATATTCTTTAAATTTATACAATTTGGTTGCTTTGAGGATGGAATACTGACTTTGAAATTATGTGGGTTAGGTTAATTAATCACCCTCCACACAGGGCCGTAACTACGTGTGTGCCAAGGGGGCTTGGCACACAGCGCAGTTGCCCTGGGGGCGCAACAGCCAGCGGCATGTAATGAGTCAAATTGACTCATTACATGCCGCCTCTGTGTGCGCCGTGCGCCGCGCTGGAGGAGAGAGACCAGCGCCGGGTTCAAGGAGGAGGAGGGAGGGGGAGCAGGGAGCCGCAGCAGCGCTATTTGATTGGTAGTAAGCGCCGCTGCAGCATCCCCCTCTCCTTCTGTATTGGCTGCCCGGCGCTGCTATGGATGCTGGGATGCGGTTCCTTCATCCCAGCATCCACAGCAGCGCCAGGCAACCAATACAGAAGGAGAGGGGGATGCTGCAGCGGCGCTTACTACCAATCAAATAGCGCTGCTGCGGCTCCCTGCTCCCCCTCCCTCCTCCTCCTTCTCACCTCACACAGCCTGCACCGAGAGGGAGCTGCACGAGGAGCCTGTCAGCGGGGAGAAGGTAAGTATGTCTCTCTCTCTTTCTCTCTCTCTTTCTCTCTCTCTCTTTCTCTCTCTCTCTCTCTCTCTCTCTCTCTCTCAGGGGGACACCGTCTGCCGCAATGTGTAAAAAGGGGTCCTGGCTGCCGCAATGTATAAAAAGAGGGTCTGGCTGACGCAATGTGTAAAAAGGGGGCCTGGCTGCCGCAATGTGTAAAATGGGGTCCTGGCTGCCGCAATGTGTAAAAAGGGGGACTGGCTGCCACAATGTATAAAAAGGGGGTCTGGCTGCCGCAATGTGTAAAAAGGGTGCCTGGCTGCCGCAATGTGTAAAGAGGGGGCCTGGCTGCCGCAATGTGTAAAGAGGGGGACTGGCTGCCGTAATGTGTAAAAAGGGGGACGCTGTCTGCTGTAATGTATAAAAGGGGCTCTACCTGGTGTAGTGGCGCTACTGTGCAGCGTAATTTGAATAATGTAGACTACTGTGCACCGTAGTATGAATTGCTGTTATTTTGTGGCCACGCCCCTTCCCCGTGAAGCCACGCCCCTATAAATTTTGCGCACGCCTGCGGCGCGCACTGCCCCTGTCTTACATGGGGGGGGCGCCACTGTCGTTTCTTGCACACAGCGCTAAAATGGCTAGTTACGGCACTGCCTCCACATGTATTGTTATTAAATAATGAACCTTTGTTTTTTTTCCCGTATAGTTGATGAACATATCAAGTCAAGATGAGATTGTTTCCAATGACTCGAGTGAATACCAACCCAAAGAAAGTTCAGAGGATGATGATTCTAATAATAATGAAGATTAAGATTCAAAAAAATCAATTAAAAAAAGAGCACCTCGCTTTACCACCACAGAGAATGAGGCCTTAATCGATGGAGTTATTAGCTACTACAAAATTCTATTTGGCAAGCTTGGTGGTCCAAATTCTACATTTGAGAGAAAAGAGCAGATCTGGAAAAGAATTGCTAGAATGGTGTCCTCGGTTGGCAAAGTTCCCCGTTCTGCGTACGTTTGTAAGAAACGCTATTCTGACTGTAAGATTGCTGTCAAAAAGAAACTGTCCATGATGAATTTACACTCTAAAAAAACAGGTGGTGGTGGTCCACTTAAAATCGAATTGTGTGAATGGGAACAAAGGCTTAGGAACAAAATATCACTGACTGCTGTAAGGGGAATCTCAGAAGCCATTGACACAGAACGTCCTTCCTCATTGTCAACCTCATCAGGTAATTCAATTTTGTAATTATTGTTTAATTGATGTTTAGGATGGAAATGTAAAAGTTTACAGTTTAAAGTGTTAAGAATGGTTATATCATTGTGCAACTGCACTGAATACTAGGTTTATCATCTTGGTTGTGTATGTCCTTTGTTTGGTGGTTTTTTGTTGTTTTTTTATTTACTTTAATAATCTACATTTCAGTAGTAATAATTTTGTAAGAATTTTTTTTTAAATGTGCAAAGCTATATTGTGATGCAAATTGTATGTTGAATGTATTGCCTTGCATGTTTAGTATTTTTTTTTCTTTTTTTTTTTAGTTGGTAAAACAAAATGGATTAAAGGCAAGAAGTCCCTAAAGATTTCAGAGCGTAAACACGAAACTAATGTCACATCTTTTCGGAAGCGCAAAAAAGAAGAAAAAATTAAAAAAGAATTGGATGTCAAAATACGGAAAAAAGGTTTGGTTTTTTTAAATAATTTAATTTACCACTAAAATACCACTAAAACACCATTTAATACCACTAAAATATTGCATTGATAAATATAGTTTTTTTTGTTGCATGTCACCTCACAAATACCTTCTTTACCTAACCCAAAGCAACTGCAAGTCTCCACGCTGCAGATGTATTTTGTGGATCTACGCATGCGCACTGGCAAACTTCCAGGAAGTGTCCACAACACGATTGATCATGCTGGCTATTGGGGTATGGGGAAGGGTTGTTGACCTGTATTAGGGGGGTTGCAGTGGGCAAAAAGGGGACGAGTTTGGAGAATTTGAGACACCTGCGTGTGTAGCTGGACACAGATCTTGCTGAAGTTAGCAAGATCAGCATCCATCTCTGAGGAACCCCCTCAGGAAAGTTCTAGCACCAATTTGATATGAACTGGTTTGTTCCGTGTTTAGATGTAAAGGTTTGATAGTTAGGATGGTAGAACATGGGATCAACCTGTGTTCCATCATGGAGAATGGTATTCACATTTCGGTGCATAAATTTGAAGTTATAAGTATTATCAGTTGCCCTCATTTGAAATTTTCCAAACATGCAGGCATCCAATGTAGCTGTTGTATCCAAACCTATGTACTATAAGACATCGCCGCCCCTCACCAACTACTGTAGCGATACTAATCGCATATGTACTAACATATGCGATTAGTATCGCAATGCGGTATAGGAGGCCCCTCGCGATGATGTCTGCAGTGGTCTGCGGGGTTCGGCACGGGTCGGCAGAGGTCTCCATCACCTCCCAGACCCGGGAGGTGACGTGCGCAGGGAGTCCCTGGGCTCCTCCTCCTCCCCCCTGCAGCCGGAAGGAGACAAGGCTGTGCTGTGGGGGAGAAGGAGGAGGGGGGCCGCACCAGCAGCCTCTCAGGTATGCCGAGGGGAAGGGTGGGTCGACGTGAGCAGCGCGGGGCGGCGGTGGGATGCGGCAGGACCCAGCGGCGGCGGTAAGAGTCCCATAGGCTTCTATAGGGTATCGCCATAAAAAGATGGCGATACCCTATGGGGCGAAAACGCGGCGGTCGGGGGTTAGTACATATGAAAATGCGGTAAAACGGGGGTTTTACCGCATTTTCACTTTAGTAAATCCCGCCCCTAATGTTGTGTAAATAGGTTACTGGTCGACCTATCTGACTTAATCTTGCGCTTCCAGGGCTGACCTAATAACTGTCGGTCAAGAAAGGGTTGACCCACAGATTATCAACTCTTACATGTTTTACATCTGTTAATTTTAAACCATTTTTTCCACCAGAAATAAAGACAGAAATCGGAACTGTAATCAATACTACTGGGGATTGTGATGAATCTGAAAATTCTATTCAAATGATTGCAGATACTCTCGAGATTCCTGATACCTCTGATTCTGAGAAAGAATACAATGCTATTTCCCATAGCTCCTCTAAAGACCAACATCGAAACACAAATATCCCTGAACCTACCAATTTTCTTAAAAAAGAATTATAGAAGTCGGAAGTAAATAAGCCTAGTGCAATACCCACATCAGATGAAATTCAATATCTGATCAATGCAGCGTTGGAATTGAATAAAAATGTTGTCGGCACTGAATTTAGCAGTCTCCAAAAGGAATTGCAGAATCTACAATCTCTGATTTCGAAAATAGGGAAAAGGATCACAGATTTCCAAGAATGCATGCTAAAATGTCTTGAAAAAATTTCAGAAAATCTGAGTATGAAAGAAATGATTTTACAAGAAGATGTACAGATGCATGAGATAAATAAAATTCAACAAGAGGTTCTACAAAATGATGGTGATCCAGATGATTTTACAGGTTCAACAATTGGAAGCCATGAAGAGCAAACATCAAAGACGCTTGAAAATGAGGAATCACAGCAACAAGCCAGGCCTAGACGCTTGTTTAAGAAGCCTAGAAAATTTTTGGATGAGGAGGATGACTGAGAAAAAGTAGGTAGGATTTTATTAAACAATTTAAAAAATTGTGATATTTGTACTTATTGTGATTTTAGAAATGCATTTAACACACGTGTACATTGAATGCTCAAATAGGATGCCTCTAGAGAACAATTTAGTTAGACAAGCCATTTATATATTAATTGCTTAAAATGCTAATGTCAATCACTGTGCTGATGCTGGGTGTAGTAGATTTTAGGAATGTTGCAGGAAATATTTTTAGAAATATATTGAAATTGGACAATGTGTTAGCAATGGCCTGTTTTTTATATACAACGGTCATGTGCTGTTATATATTTGCATTTAAGATTTTAGAACCATTGTTTAACCTGAAGTTTGCCTTTTTGAGTGGCAATACTGAGTAGTTTGACAATATTTTTTGATTGATGAAGCCAAGATTAACTATTGGTGTAACCATTCCAGCAGTGTCCACACTTACACGTGACACATATGCATTAACATAAGCATTTATTTTTGCAATAGACAGCTTTTCCGAGCTGCCCTTATCAAATCCGGTATTCTGTGTAAGCCGCCGTGTGAAGCTCTGTGCACGGGTCACCTTTTCCTCCCAGAATAATTGCTAGGAAGCTTATAGGCTTATATAGAGTATTGCCATAACAAGCAGACATGACCCTACACATTATAAAGCAGATAGATGAAGCCTAATTCATCTGATTTTGCATGAAAAAGAAGATTAGGATATTACGTAATATTGTTTAAGTGTATTTGCATAAAAATGTGTTTATTTGTTTTGTTCTTGTTTTGTTCTCATACTATTATATTTTTTTCTACCAGGATACTTATTGAACTGGCAAGCTGTTCAGAATTTAAAAATCTGTTGCAGGGCTTGATTGGATTTAAAAAGTTGTCTTCACATTGTTATGGTTTTCTAAGGTTCACAAATCATTACAACATATTGTTGGCAAACTGATTTAAAATTTTGTTTGTTGAATTCTAAATTGTTTTTAGAAATTACAGATTTTGCATTGAGTGATATTAAAAACAAAGTAAAAATAGTTGAAACGGATTTAAAAATCAGATGCACAATTAAGCTTGTTTTCACTTGCTGAAGCCCAGTGTGAGACCGTTATTGTGAGTAAATGTCAAACTGTCTAGATATTTCAACTCATTGTGTCCACAAATTGTGTTCTTCAGTATGACAGAACCGTTTCATATTTTAGGGAAACAGTTATTTTGAATAAATGTAACTTTCATATTTGTATTTCTAATGTTACAAATAAAGAGTTTTAATTTCTATTTCGGACATCTAAAAATGTTAAATAAAAAAGTTGTTTAAGCATTTTTTTAATCGTCTCTTCTTTGAAATAATATTTATATCTGAGGATATGGTTTCATAGGGGTCGATTGAATTCGGCAAATTATGAATAGCGCCGGGATTTAGCTCCCGACGCTATTCAATTTAGCTAAAGTTAAGTCGGCAAATGCCCGTTCTCACAGACTTAACAGGTAGTTTTGTCGGGAGAACGGGCATTCTTAACTACCCGCAGCGATGCTGATTCCCGACAGAATCAGCCTCGCACCGGGCGCATGGCAGCACTTTTGTCGGTTTTCTTCTCTCACCCCCTGGGGATGAGAGAAGAATTCCCGACAATTGCTGGTAACTAGCAGCTGAATTGAATAGCGTAGGGAGCTAATTCCCGGCGCTATTCATAAGTTGCCGAATTGAATCGACCCCATAGACATTATACATATTTCAAATTATGGACATGAAAGGATTTTAGACTTTACTTTGGGTAACACAGTCTCAATCACCACAATTAGCAAAATGTAAAAATGTATTCAAATATTATTGAACAGACGGTGTACTCAAGAATTTCTATAATAGGTGACTATAATTAATTTTTTTATTTTTAAATTGAGCCTTAAGTAATGAACATAAAGATTTTGACTCTATTACAATAATAAGAACAGCAACCAATTAGATCAGAAATAGTTCGCATTTCAAAATTCAAAAAAGAGCACAAAAAAATATTACTTATATTTACTTTTTATATGTGAAATTGTAAACACTATCAATAAACTATTAAGATTTAATTTAAGAGAAATAATTAGCAATCAACTGCCCACGAACTTGGTTACCTTGTAATGAACAACTATTTCTCTCATCAGAGAAATTAGAAACATTGTTTTGTGTAACTGGAATTCTCCTATTCCATTCAATGTTATTGTCAATACATATATTGTGAAGAATGCAACATACAGTAAATATTTTACATACTTTTGAGGCAGAGTATTTTAAAGTACCCCCTGATTTATCTAGACACCGGAATCTGCTTTTCAGTAGTCCAAAAGATCGCTCTATTACATTTCGAGTTGCAATATGTGACTTATTGTATTTCTTCTGGGATCTATTTCTTGGTCGATTTATTGGTGTTAGTAACCATGGCCTGCACCCGTAACCTGAGTCACCTATTATAAAAAACATAAATGCGCATGCATAAAGGACAATCAATACAGATTTTAACATAAGAGTAAAACAAAATAGTAATATAAACATGTGTATGCTCTAATTATTTAATGTGGACTAACTAAGATAAGAAATGAAACAGCTTTCGAGGATGCACGAATGGTAAACACTAGACTGATGAACAATATAATGCAGAGCCTATGCCATTGTGGTGAAACATTCCCATTTGTCATTTAAACAGTTGTCCAAGCCAATAATGGAAAAAATAGTCCCTGGTCTGTCTGGTTTGTATACGACCCACGGGACTGCACTGTATTGCATATACAGCCGACTATGTAAACACTTTGTCCTAATGACAACTTGAAACTAAAAATGTTTATGTTTACAACCACTCTTATTTGTAAAACCACAGGTTCTCCTAGTGTAGTGCAGCACAAATTATTATTTTTGCGTCCTATACAGAGGATTGCATTTCAAAATAACAATATTCACCGACCAGATATTAATATTAGGCCAAATAAGATATCTACTGTTCCTAATGTAAAAATAAATAAGTAAACAAATGGATAAGTATGAAGGTTAAAGTATGTATTGCAAGTATATGGTGTACAGTATGAAGTGTACCTTAACTGAAAAGTCTTTCACACCTATTTACAAGGTATGTAGATATTATAAGGTTAAAGTAACCAATAGGACATTTTCCATTAATGATAGTCCGAAATCATGAACTCTAGTCAGGCAACCTTAAAATTCATTTAAATTGGTAATTTATTTTAAATAGTACAATTTTTACATAATTATTTTTATGTTTATTTTATTATAAATTCGTTTTTATTTGAAATAAGGTATACTCACCAAGTAGCCAGCCTTGTGGAAATTCTGAATTTTCAAATTTTTGGAAAATATTTGAATGTCTCAAAATGTACGCATCATGGGTTGAACCAGGAAACCCAGCAAATACATTTAAAAATTTAGTGTTTGGGTCACAAATTGCTTGGAAATTTAAAGAGTGAAAATGTTTCCGATTCCTACACACTTCTTCCAGATCATGGGATGGTGAGAATGGTATGTGTGTACAATCAATGGCCCCTAACACGTTAGGAAATTTGGCAATGCTGAAAAATTCTTGTTTTAAATTAATCCATTCAGAGGCAGTTTTTGGAAAAGAAATGTAGTCTGCAGTATGTTTAAGGATTGCATCTAGAACTGTACCAAAAAACGACTAAATGAAGACTGGCTCACCCCACCTACTGAGGAAACAGTGTTTTGGAAGGACCCGGAAGCAAGAAAATGTAGAGTAGCCAATAGTTTGCCCAGTCCATCAATTGCCCTACTCCTTCTGGTGCGTGGAATTATGTCGTTTTTTATTTTGTTATATAGCTGTAGAATTGCAACGCTGGGAAGGCGGTACATTTTTATAACGTTTGTCTCCCGTAATCTGAACAAATTTTTCCTTGCATAAATAAAACAATCTTCTCCTTCTTGTTCTTCGATCATTCTGTCTATTGACTGCAAAATGAGGGATATTTCTAACTCCAACTCTTGCTAACACTGCTAAAACTATTCTCAAGAAATTTAATGAGAAATCCATCTGAAATATGTTAGGTGCCGGGGTCCGCGGCGCCGCTCGGTCTGCTTCCGAGCGACGCTCACGGCCGCCGCACCTCCCTCCCTGCCCGCCCGGCGCCTAGCAACGCCAGGACGCCGTGCGTACTGTAGCTGCCAGGTCCCTGGCAATGCTAGGACGCCGGGCGTCCTCAGCCGCTGGGTCCATAGCAACGGGGACGCCATTGGCGGACCGCGTTCCCCGTTGCCAGATAGGATTGATTAGTTGCTCGTGCAGCAGGGCAGCTGCACGGCAACTAGTAATTAGGGTCTGGGGGCTGGTCTTGCTGGCCCTCCTGTCATTGGCCAGCAGGGTCTTTTTATGGGAGCCAGCACACTGCAGCCTCGCCGGTGATAGCTTCCTGTATGCTGTTCCTGCCTTGCAACGTCTGTTCCTGGTCAGCTGTATCTGGTCATTCCTGCTCCCTGTGCTCCTGAGTTCTGGAGTTCTGAAGCCGGTCCTGGGAATCCTTCCTGTTCAAGTGAACCTGTTGCAGTCATCTGGGGGTTCTCGCTTGTTGGGGTTCTCTCCCGGTTTCGTGAGTAGCGGCTTCTGCCGCGTGTTGCGGCCTAGGCCGCTTAGTCCTTGTGTTCATTTTGTATTGGTGGTTTTTACAGAGGTTTCCGCTTTTCACTGTCCTCCCCGGAACTCGGCGGTGCCGTGTGGGGGAGTGGACAGTGGTATCTTTTGTTGTTCTTTTCCTTTGGCGGCGTGCCGCACATATATTTAGTTTTAGGGTAGTTAGTAGCCCCTAGCTTTCTGTTTGCTTTAGTTAGAGGTCCCCTTGTTATTATCCTGTCTCGGTTCACGCCTTGTCTCACTCTAAGACCTGGGGGCATCGGAGTTGGGCAGACCTAATCCGCCCTTCAAACGCAGCTGCCGTGGGCCCAAGAAACCATAGTCACTCAGGCGTGAACTGACCACACGGGTAAAACAATGGAGGTAGGGTGCTAGGGCTATTCCCGTACCACCCCTTATTTCAGCGTCACGTCCTGGTGCTCTGGACTCACTACGCAACATCTCTCTAGTACTGAGCATCAGGAACGTAACATTATCACCGGCCCAAAAAAAAAGAATAATATAAAGAGTTATTTGTTTTTGGTGGGCCTTGACATTCGGCCTCATGAATCCGGCAGTATTAGGACCGAATCCCAGCCAGCTTTTGGCCAACCAGATTCAGGAACTAACTCAGATGGTTCAGGATCTTACTCTTCGGGTGAGATCGCAGGAAGATCTTTTGCGAGCCTCCCCGAGTATGATTCCAGAACCAAAGATGCACCTTCCTGACCGTTTTTCAGGTAAACGAAAGGATTTTTTTAATTTCAAGGAAGCTTGTAAGCTTTATTTTCGTTTAAGGCCCCGATCCTCTGGTACTGAGTCTCAACGGGTCGGCATTGTGATGTCTTTGCTACAAGGCGATCCGCAAACCTGGGCTTTTGGGCTAAAAGCCGATGATGTTGCCTTGCTTTCTGTAGATGCCTTTTTTAAGTCTCTAGGCCTTCTGTACGATGACCCTATTAGAGAAGCGTCGGCTGAGAGCCACCTGCGTGCACTTAAGCAAGGCAAAAATCCAGCAGAGGCGTATTGTACCGAGTTTCGCCGTTGGTAGAACGACTGTGGCTGGAATGACCCGGCCCTGCGCAGCCAGTTTCGCCTCGGTTTGTCTGAAGTTATTAAAGACAGTCTCCTTCAGTACCCCGCTCCAGAGACTTTAGACAAACTCATGGAGCTTGCTATTAAAATTGACCGTCGTCTCCGGGAGCGGAGGGCTGAAAGAGGAGCTAGTTTCAGGCCTAGTTCATGTGTGTATACTTTCCCTGAGGACGTCGTGGAGCCCATGCAAATGGGTCTCTCCCGGCTGTCCCCAGAGGAAAGAACCAGAAGGCTAAATTCTGGTCTTTGCTTGTATTGTGGTGGCAAGGGACATATCGCACGTAATTGCCCGAATAAGCAGGGAAACGCTCTGACCAAGTGAATTGTGAGGGGGTTCACTTGGGTCTGCAATTGATCTCCTCTACTGATTCCTTATTAGTTCCTGTAAAAAAATCCTTTGGTAGTCTCAGTTCGTTGGTGTCGGCCTTCGTCGACAGTGGAGCTGTGGGAAATTTCATGGATCTTGGTTAGGCTCTGGCTTTGGGCGTTCCACAGATACCTTTGGATAAACGTATCACCATGCACGGCTTGGATGGTGGTCCGCTTTCTAATGGGGTAATCACTCACCGCACACCTCCAGTACAACTGACAGTGGGGGCCCTACATTCGGAGAAAATCGAATTTTACCTTACCCATTGTCCGGCTGTCCCCGTAGTTTTGGGTCACCCCTGGCTTGCCTTTCATAATCCCACCATAGATTGGCGGTCTGGGGAGATTTCCCGATGGGGTCCCTTTTGTATTAAGGAATGTATTTCCCGTCCAGTCCGGGTTGCGGCAGTCACCCCAGAACTTATTCCTTTGGAATATCAGGACTTTGCCGATGTTTTCTCCAAGGGTAATGCGGATATTCTGCCTCCTCATCGGTCCTATGACTGCGCAATTGACTTAGTTCCCGGTGCCTCTTTGCCTAAAGGGAGACTATATGCCCTGTCTGGGCCGGAAACTACGGCAATGAATGATTATGTACAGGAGAGCCTAAAAAAAGGCTTCATTAGGCCCTCGAAATCTCCATTGAGTGCAGGATTCTTTTTTGTTGAGAAAAAAGATGGGTCACTTAGACCATGTATTGATTATCGGGCTCTGAATAAAATTTCTGTTAAAAACACCTATCCCTTGCCACTGATTTCAGTACTATTTGATCAGCTCCGGACTGCCGTTATCTTTTCCAAGATCGATCTTAGAGGGGCTTACAATCTCATCCAAATAAAATCTGGGGATGAGTGGAAGACGGCTTTCAGCACACAGTCGGGACATTATGAATACCTGGTGATGCCGTTTGGGCTGTCTAATGCTCCTGCTGTATTTCAAGATCTCATTAACGACGTCCTTCGCGACTTTCTAGGAAAGTTCGTAGTCGTTTATTTAGACAACATTTTGATTTACTCTGAGTCTTTTGAACAACATATTACCCATGTGCGACTGGTCCTTCAGAAGTTACGGGAAAATCATTTATATGCCAAACTGGAGAAATGTGATTTCCACATCACAGAAGTGTCCTTCCTGGGGTATATTATTTCTCCTAAGGGGTTTTTCATGGAACCAAAAAAACTCCAGGCCATCCTAAATTGAGCACAACCCACGAACTTAAAAGCAATTCAGCGCTTTTTAGGGTTTGCAAATTACTATAGGCGTTTTATTCATACCTTCTCAGGTTTGGTTGCTCCTATTGTGGCATTGACTAAAAAAGGAGAGGACCCTTCCAATTGGTCGCCTGAAGCCAAGTCTGCCTTCCTGGCCTTAAAGCAGGCCTTTGTCTCAGCTCCAGTACTCAGACACCCTAACCCGGATCTCCCCTTTATTGTCGAGGTAGATGCCTCAGAGGTTGGAGTGGGGGGCTATCCTTTCTCAGGAAGACCCGGAGTCTCAGGAATTACACCCATGTGCCTTCATGTCCAGAAAATTCTCCTCCACAGAATCCAACTATGATGTTGGTAATCGAGAATTGTTGGCAGTTAAATGGGCTTTCGAGGAGTGGAGGCACTGGCTGGAAGGAGCAAGGCATACCATTACGGTGTTTACTGACCACAAGAACCTGCAGTATATTGAGTCAGCTAAACGGCTTAATGCTCGACAGGCACGTTGGGCGCTGTTTTTTACTCGTTTCAGGTTTATTATCACCTTCAGGCCCGGTTCCAAGAATACAAAAGCCGATGCCCTGTCACGTTGTTTTCTTCCGGTTCACAATAACCACCCGGCTACTACCCCCATAGTCCCATCGTCTGTCATCCGGGCTGGCCTCACACAGGATTTATTTACACAGCTAGTCCAGCTTCAGCAGCAGGCTCCCAAAGTCACTCCTGCAGATCGTCTCTTCGTCCCTGAATTTCTGAGAGGCACTGTTCTAGCTGAGTTTCATGATAATAAGGTTTCTGGTCATCCGGGTATCACTAAGACCTTGGAGTTAATCTCTCGCTCAGTGTGGTGGCCTAATCTTTCTAAAGATGTAAGGGAATTTGTCCGTTCCTGTCAGGTTTGTGCTCAGTAAAAGGTATCTCGATCGTTGCTGGTCGGGCAACTCATGCCTCTAGCCGTTCCTCTCAGGCCATGGTCACATATATCCATGGATTTCGTGGTGGACCTTCCTCTTTCAGCTGGATTTCGAGTCATTTGGGTGGTAGTAGACCGTTTTAGTAAGATGGCCCACTTCATTGCTCTCCCTTGATTACCCTCTGCTCAAGGGTTGGCAGTTTTGTTTCTCCGCCATGTGTACAGGCTCCATGGTTTACCCAGGGATATTGTCTCTGATCGGGAACCGCAATTCATCGCCCGTTTCTGGAAACGTTTTTGTGCCTCATTAAATATGAAACTCTCTTTAACATCTGGGTACCATCCACAGTCTAACGGACAAACTGAACGTGTTAATCAATCGTTAAAACAGTATTTACGGCTATATTCGGCCAAACTTCAGAATGATTGGTCTGAATTTCTTCCTTTGGCCGAGTTTGCCTATAATAACTCTTGTCATTCTTCCACCAAGGAGTCCCCATTCTTTTCGGTCTTGGGCTTTCATCCTAGAGCCAATTCTTTTTACCCTCATTTTCCAGTCTCCTCATTGACCTTAACTTCCCATCTCAGAATGATTTGGAAAAAGGTGCCCCTTGCCCTTAAGAAGGCTGCCTTACGAGAAAAAAAATTTCTGATAGGTTCCGACGCCCATGCACTTTTAAGGTGGGAGATAAGGTGTGGTTGTCAACCCGCAACATCAAGCTCCGACAACCCTCGGCTAGATTGGGACCCAATTTTATTGGACCGTTCCTTATCGTTAAGAAGGTCAACCCAGTTGCTTTTCGGCTACGCTTGCCTAAATCACTCAAAATTGGCAATACTTTTCACTGTTCCCTTCTGAAGCAGTATTTTTCTTCCAGGAGATTCCCTCGGAAGACTTCCCAGGGTAGACCTCCGGTGGATGTTCAGGGGCAACAAGAGTTCTTGGTGGAGAAGGTTTTAGATTCCAAAGTTTCTCGGGGTCGGCTTTATTTTTTGGTTCACTGGAAAGGCTATGGCCCGGGAGAAAGGTCTTGGGTCCTGGATAACAATTTACATGCCCCTAAACTTAAGAGATTATTCTTTCAGGAATTTCCTCAGAAACCCGGCTTTAGGGGTTCTTTAACCCCTCCTCAAGGGGGGGTACTGTTAGGTGCCGCGGTCCGCGGCGCCGCTCGGTCTGCTTCCGAGCGACGCTCACGGCCGCCGCACCTCCCTCCCTGCCCGCCCAGCGCCTAGCAACGCCAGGACGCCGTGCGTACTGTAGCCGCCGGGTCCCTGGCAACGCTAGGACGCCGGGCGTCCTCAGCCGCTGGGTCCATAGCAACGGGGACGCCATTGGCGGACCACGTTCCCCGTTGCCAGATAGGATTGATTAGTTGCTCGTGCAGCAGGGCAGCTGCACGGCAACTAGTAATTAGGGTCTGGGGGCTGGTCTTGCTGGCCCTCCTGTCATTGGCCAGCAGGGTCTTTTTATGGGAGCCAGCACACTGCAGCCTCGCCGGTGATAGCTTCCTGTATGCTGTTCCTGCCTTGCAACGTCTGTTCCTGGTCAGCTGTATCTGGTCGATCCTGCTCCCTGTGCTCCTGAGTTCTGGAGTTCTGAAGCCGGTCCTGGGAATCCTTCCTGTCCAAGTGAACCTATTGCAGTCATCTGGGGGTTCTCGCTTGTTGGGGTTCTCTCCCGGTTTCGTGAGTAGCGGCTTCTGCCGCGTGTTGCGGCCTAGGCCGCTTAGTCCTTGTGTTAATTTTGTGTTGGTGGTTTTTGCGGAGGTTTCCGCTTTTCACTGTCCTCCTCGGAACTCGGCAGTGCCGTGTGGGGGAGTGCACAGTGGTATCTTTTGTTGTTCTTTTCCTTTGGCAGCGTGCCGCACATATATTTAGTTTTAGGGTAGTTAGTAGCCCCTAGCTTTCTGTTTGCTTTAGTTAGAGGTCCCCTTGTTATTATCCTGTCTCGGTTCACGCCTTGTCTCACTCTAAGACCTGGGGGCATCGGAGTTGGGCAAACCTAATCCGCCCTTCAAACGCAGCTGCCGTGGGCCCAAGAAACCATAGTCACTCAGGCGTGAACTGACCACACGGGTAAAACAATGGAGGTAGGGTGCTAGGGGCTATTCCCGTACCACCCCTTATTTCAGCGTCACGTCCTGGTGCTCTGGACTCACTACGCAACATCTCTCTAGTTCTGAGCATCAGGAACGTAACAAAATATAGTCAAAAACATTGAGAAAAACTTAGTTCACTATATAAAGGTAAATTAACTCCAGCTGCTCAGTCTGGACTTGTATATAAAATTGGGTAAAGATCCATACACACACAAGATGAGAAAGTAAAAGATCTCGTTCACAAGGGTTAATCTGAGCGCAATCTTTTTCAATCTCTTGTGTACACTCATTTAACGGTGTGCGCTCCCGCTTATCGTTAACTACCACCTCCCTGGTCTGAACATGTACAGGCGAGGGAGGTAATCATTAACGACAGATGGGTGTTGTTCCCTGTGCCATTGTTCCTTTCCAATATCTGCATTGACAGGGTCTAGTTTAATAGGCCCTACTACACACTGGGCGCTAATACTAAAAGATATGAACGCTCTCGTTCATTTATGAACGAGATAACGTTATATCTTATCTTTGAGTGTGGAGGCACCATCGATGAACGATGCACGGCCCCGCACTCGTTCATTGCTGGTTCCCCGTCGGCTGTGCATGCAGGCAAATATGGATGATCTCCTCCATATTTGCCTGCACTTCTATGGAGCTGGGTGATGGGGGTAGTGAAGAAACTTCACTCCCCCCATCACTGCCCCACCGCCACCGGTTCGCCCGTTGGCCGTATCCGCCGTCGGGCAGCTCAGCGGCGGATCGCTCAATGTGTAGGGTACATTAGGACCCTACGCATTGGCCGATTTGCCGCCAAGGTGGTCAACTGACAACCCGTGGGGGGGGGAGGGTAGTAAGTTTCCTCACTCCCCCCTGTCACCTGGCCCACTAAACCTGCATGGTAATATGGACGAGATTGTCCATATGGGCTTGCAGGAATAATCCCTTCACACTGGCCGATAACACTGAGATATGACCGATCTCATTCAATAATGAACAAGGTATCGTTCATATATTGGGTGCATCCATGATGAACGATGCGTGTCCCTGCGCTTGTTGATCGTAGATGTCAGCTCATTGATGCCTGCATGCCAATATGAACAATCTCATCGATATTACCATGCAGGGCTATGGTGACCGGAGGAGTTAGGAAACTTCACTACCCCTCTCACTCCCCTCCTTTCCCCCGCCACCGGCTCGCACGTCGGCCATATTGTCCATCTGGCACCTCGCCATGTGTGTAGGGCCCTATAAACAAGCCAGCACCAACAATGAGCAAATGGACGAGATCGTACATATCTTTCAGTGTTATCGGCCTTTGTGTAGGGCCTATTATATTGTGTACTGGGCTCAAAACAAGCCTGGATCTTCCCTGGCTTTCGAGCAGTTGTAAGTCTGTTCAAAATAGTGGAAAAACAGATATTTATCATTGGCTAATCATAATGGAGTTATTAAATACCCACGCGGGCAAACATCACTGGTCATCAGCAGCATAAACACGTTGAAGTAAACAACATCACTAAATGGAAGGGTAAGATCAACGTTGTTTATCGTTAACTGTGTATCCACCTTTATTAGACTAATTGACAGCTTCAAAATGAACAACAACTGCACACCGGAGTTCAGAATTTGATTAATTTTTAAAAGGTAAGTTACTACATCTCCCCTTATTCCCTAAAAATATACAAAATAAGCCTAATGTTTTCACAACAGCCTTTTTGTACATGTACATGCTCTTTCCACTGTGAATACAGTGCACCCAGAAAGTATTCACAGCGGTTCACTGTTTCAACATTTTGTTAGGTTACAGCCTTATTCCAAAATGGAACAAATTCATCTTTCCCCTCAAAATTCTACACATAATATCCCATAATACACATACCCCATATGCACCTGCGCTCAATTTCGACTTTGTTGGCAAAGGCTGAGATTTGGTAATATTATTTTTTAATACATTTCCAAGAATCACCAAAAAACTTTTTCAGTTTGTCATTATGGGGAATTGTGTAGAATTTTTGAGTGAAAAAAAGAAATTATTCCATTTTGGAATAATGCTGTAACATAACAAAATGTGTAAAGTGAAACGCTATGAAAAATTATCGGATGCACTGTACTTTCTCCTGTATCGCCTCATGCCATGTCCCTCCTTTCCCCTGGTGCACCATATGCCATGTCCCTCCTTTCCCCTGGTGCCTCATGTCCCTCCTTTCCCCTGGCGCCTCATGTCCCTCCTTTCCCCTGGTGCCTCATGTCCCTCCTTTCCCCTGGCGCCTCATGGCAATGTCCCTCCTTTCCTCTGGCACCTCATGTCCCTCCTTTCCTCTGGTGCCTCATGGCAATGTCCCCCCTTTCCCCTGGTGCCTCATGCCATGTCCCTCCTTTCCCCTGGTGCCTCATGGCAATGTCCCTCCTTTCCCCTGGTGCCTCATACCATGTCCCTCCTTTCCCCTGGTGCACCATATGCCATGTCCCTCCTTTCCCCTGGCGCCTCATGTCCCCCCTTTCCCCTGGTGCCTCATGTCCCTCCTTTCCCTTGGTGCCTCATGGCAACGTCCCCCCTTTCCCCTGGTGCCTCATGCCATGTCCCTCCTTTCCCCTGGAGCCTCATGCCAATGTCCCCCCTTTCCCCTGGTGCCTCATGGCAATGTCCCCCCTTTCCCCTGGTGCCTCATGCCATGTCCCTCCTTTCCCCTGGTGCTTCATGGCAATGTCCCCCCTTTCCCCTGGTGCCTCATGTCCCTCCTTTCCCCTGGTGCCTCATACCATGTCCCTCCTTTCCCCTGGTGCACCATATGCCATGTCCCTCCTTTCCCCTGGCGCCTCATGTCCCCCCTTTCCCCTGGTGCCTCATGTCCCTCCTTTCCCTTGGTGCCTCATGGCAACGTCCCCCCTTTCCCCTGGTGCCTCATGCCATGTCCCTCCTTTCCCCTGGAGCCTCATGCCAATGTCCCCCCTTTCCCCTGGTGCCTCATGGCAATGTCCCCCCTTTCCCCTGGTGCCTCATGCCATGTCCCTCCTTTCCCCTGGTGCTTCATGGCAATGTCCCCCCTTTCCCCTGGTGCCTCATGTCCCTCCTTTCCCCTGGCGCCTCATGGCAATGTCCCTCCTTTCCTCTGGCGCCTCATGTCCCTCCTTTCCCCTGGTGCCTCATGGCAATGTCCCCCCTTTCCCCTGGTGCCTCATGTCATGTCCCTCCTTTCCCCTGGTGCCTCATGGCAATGTCCCTCCTTTCCCCTGGTGCCTCATGGCAATGTCCCCCCTTTCCACTGGCGCCTCATGCCATGTCCCTCCTTTCCCCTGGTGCACCATATGCCATGTCCCTCCTTTCCCCTGGCGCCTCATGTCCCCCCTTTCCCCTGGTGCCTCATGTCCCTTCTTTCCCCTGGCGCCTCATGGCAATGTCCCTCCTTTCCTCTGGCGCCTCATGTCCCTCCTTTCCCCTGGTGCCTCATGGCAATGTCCCCCCTTTCCCCTGGTGCCTCATGCCATGTCCCTCCTTTCCCCTGGTGCCTCATGGCAATGTCCCTCCTTTCCCCTGGTGCCTCATGGCAATGTCCCTCCTTTCCCCTGGTGCCTCATGGCAATGTCCCTCCTTTCCCCTGGTGCCTCATGCCATGTCCCTCATTTCCCCTGGTGCACCATATGCCATGTCCCTCCTTTCCCCTGGCGCCTCATGTCCCTCCTTTCCCCTGGCACCTCATGGCAATGTCCCTCCTTTCCTCTGGCACCTCATGTCCCTCCTTTCCCCTGGTGCCTCATGGCAATGTCCCCCCTTTCCCCTGATGCCTCATGCCATGTCCCTCCTTTACCCTGGCGCCTCATGGCAATTACCTCCTTTACCCTGGCTCATCATGCCAATGTCCCCCCTTTCCCCTGGCGCCTCATGCCATGTCTCTCATTTCCCCTGGTGCACCATATGCCATGTCCCTCCTTTCCCCTGGTGCCTCATGCCAATGTCCGCCCATTCCCCTGGTGCCTCAACTACTGCGCCTCTTGCCATGTCCTGCAGTATCCCTGCCTAAACACTACCTTAAACACAATACATACCTCTCTAGTGCCTCCTGCCTCTATATTTGTCAACAGTTGTGCACAACAATTTATTTACGACAAGCAGGGGACAGATTCGCCTGCCAAAGGTGGCGAGCAAAAATATCAGGGAATGTCATTGACAGCTCCGATGCGATGAATGGTACATATGATAAAGCGGGAAAGTCTATACACGCCTATGGGGAGGAGCTAACGGAGCGGAGAAGTGACGGAAAACCAATTATGCGAAAACTCTTTCTTTTTTTTACGAAAACTTTATTAGTACATTCGCGATAACCGGAAAAAGCACGAAAAGACGCTCTGGACGCTCCGGTAACCAATAGTAAATCCCGCCCTTGGTGTCATCCCCACTCTCCTGAGAGGGACTGGCTAATTTCTGACCCTGATTTATGATTACTGGGAAGATCCATCCAGTTTGTATCTCAAACCTAGAAAATTATATAACTTCCTTTGTGTATGGGGCACTTGGAAAAATGTATAATAATTCTATTTGTAAGAAATTAATATCTAGAATGGTACCAAATATTACTGTATAGAGTGGGGTGAGCGTCCTATATATACAATTTTGTCACTGCCCATGGTGCTATGGGCCGCAGTAGGGCATATATGCTTGTACATATTTATATGATTTTATAGATTTGTAGCTACATTGAAAGCAGTATGTTTATCCATAAACAGATAAAATATCGATCTGCCTTTGTTCCCTCCATATGGCTTATCAGATGGTCTCTTGCCTGTTGGCGACCGCAAAAAGAATTGTGTTGAGACTCAGGGATTGTTGTTCAAAAGTCATTTATATACAAACCAGCGGCAGATGGATTAAAAAAGAGGATATTTGTGTAGGTGTTAAGGATGTTTACAGGGTATCGCAACTTCCTTTTACCTGGTGTAACCGTCCGCACATCTAAATATTCCGCTAATTCTGGTTACACCTACAAGGTACCATAAGTAATTTACATTAATGGTTCATAGAATACATTTCAGAAACTCTCCCACATCTGCTTAACTGTGGGCACTGGAGTGTGAGTGACATGTGTCTCTTCTTTATATGGACAGAAGATAATTAAAGGAGACATACTGTATTTATATGATTTCAGAGACAATTCAGAGCCGATTGTAGATGTGCGAAAAAACTCACATCTACGATCAATGCCAGGCCCTACCGCCCCCCCCCCCCTTCCAGCAGAGGTGCAAAAGCATCACACAGCGGCGATGCTTTTCGCACCTGGCGAGTAGCTCCCTGTCTACGCAGCCTAGCTGCTGAGGCAGGCGGCTACCCGGCATGTTTTTGGTTGCAGCGGGCGCGATCCGCCCCAGCAATGGTCCGGACACGCATGCGTTGTCTGGACCGCGCCCCCCCAACGCCATCTGAACGCAGCAGGCATGCCACCTCCCGGCCTGCAACCGCCTCTGCCTGTCAATCAGGCAGAGGCGATCGCACTAGTTAGATGCTTTCGCATCTCACTGTGTGCGTACGCGCAGTGCGGCCGCTGTGCGTGTGCACAAGACATAGGGCTTCAGCCTGCGATCGCGACCAGGTCTGAATTATGCCCTATGCCCAGATCTCTATATTGATCCAGACACTTCACTTTCCATGTCCTCATTACATTTTCTCTAAATAATTTCCCATAATAATCTCCAGATTTACTCATCATCTCTCTAATCATTTCACCTCGATTCCTATTAAATCTCACATCCATCTCCTTCCTTGTGGCACACACCTTCTTTTCTTAAAGAAACCCAGGGTTGTACTGGCCTACAGGGGTACAGGGGAAACTACCGGTGGGCCCTACTGCCTGGGGGCCCACCCCGTCCTCTAGGGATCAGGTTCCAGACTGTGCTGTTACTAATCTAGTACATTATCTTGCATGCACTACAGTATTTACTGTATATATTTATCTAGGGGACCAACACTTGCAAAATGGTTAGGCAAACCAATGTGGTGGTTGGGCACACCCCCTCTGGAGACTGGCCACACCCCTAAACATGGGCCCCTACAACTGCATTCCCCCGGTGGGCCCTACATGCCCCAGTCCGACACTGTCCACACCCATTCTCTTTATTCATCCAATCCCAACACTCAGCACATTTTATAAATGCTCATCCTCACCTCAGCCTCCACAATAGGGATATCCTTTGGTGTGCCTACCATTTATGATGATGTGGCAGGTGTCCATCGATGGTTACATACAATGCAATAGATGACCACTGATGGTTTCACAAACTGGTGGTAATCCCTGTGCCTTCACTGACTGCATACCTCCCAACTGTCCCGATTTTCTCGGGACATTCACGTTTTTCTTCCCTATTGATGCCAAAAGTATTTAACATTGACCATAAACCATTGATGATATGGAATCATCGGTGGTCGATGGCTATCCCTACTCCACAATCCACCACTTCTGTCTTTTGGCTTGCACACATCTTAAGGTTGGTTCAAATCTGCTAATATTGCACTGGGTTTATATACGAGATGTATGATAAACCTACGACTAATATTTAAAAAGATATACAATGGAAACGGACAGATATCCGGGACACTCCGCAAGTGCACTAGCCAATACAAGTCTAGCACTCACACTAGATTTGTCCCACTGGTTTCTCTGCCAACCTTGTATGCTTCCATCAAATTAGGAGCTACCTTCCCTGGAACTCATGGTGAAGCTTCCTCCGGTCATTTTTCATGTGTGGTTTAGCAATCCAGTATGCTGGGATCCTTTATGCAATGGAGAGCCTGGCCTGACCCTTGAGCACACACAACACATTCCTACAAGTACCATGTCTCTGGCATTGGGCAGGCTCTAGTTTAATGTTTGGGCTTCTTACAGTTCCTGCAGTACTTCCCACTAGGCCAATCCTCAGGGACTAGGGAGGCCAATCCCGGGATTTAGGCCCCAAAACGTGCGGGATTCAATCCCGGAATTGTAAAGCTCCAATCCCGGGGATTGAGGGATCAGCGTTGAGCGACCTTGGGACGCTCAGACGCTGCCTGGCTTCCTCCTCCCGGCTCCCCAGCGCAGTGTGATGTGCAGTGAGAGGTCACACTGCGCCGTCACCCGCCGCCGGGGGACAGAAGATGATGTATCCCACCCGCCCACTCGCAAGATATGGTGAGTTATCGGTGCGGGGTGGGTGGGGCGAGGGGGCGGCCACATAGGGAAATGTAAATCCCGGGAATTCCGGGATTGACCATTTTTCAATCCCGATACCTGGGATTGAAAAAATAGCCTGGGATTGGCCACCCTATCAGGTACCTATCCATAGTGAGATTGTGAAACCAATGACCTGAAGAAACTAGGCTGTCCTGGATAACCCAGGAAGCCACGGAATCGTCATGGGCTAGAGGCAATACCAGACCCTCCAACATGACCCGCCCCACTAGGTACAAAATGCTCTGTTTCTGGACTTCCCTCTTAATTTAGGATTTCCATCACCTGTGTTGAACTAGTTAAATGATAAGAAAGCTGTTTCTTCACAGGTGATGGCAATAATAAATTAAGAGGGAAGTCCAGAAACAGAGCATTTTGTACCTAGTGGGGCGGGTCATGTTGGAGGGTATGCAATACTCCTATATTCAGGGGTGGTTGAAGAGAGGAGAGGGCCATGTGCAGGTTCCGTGTCGGCTCTCTCCTCTCTGGAAGTGCAGTGGACTCTAGCTTTGTGCCAATCTACTGCACATGCACAGGTCTCCAGAAACATGGCCCCCACGCCTTGTACTTGCGCTTTGTTCGCCTATGTGCCATTTTCCGAGTGATTTGATTAAGTATAAATATATACACCCATACACAATTGCCTATATTCTCCATCATAAGGTGTGATGGATCTGTTCTTAATTTTAAATGGCTGGTAAGAAGTAATGTCATATACAGTATATTGTGTGATTTGAAGCTCAGGATACAAAATATCTCCTGTTTCCTTACTGCATTCAACTTTTCATATGGAAAATGCATGTCTGCTTTCCTCCCATTCCTCCTTTCAGCGGCTCATTGTTGCACACTGCCATCGTCCTGGAATCCTGTAAGAAATAACCACTATCCCTCTTGGTTGTCCTAAAGAACTGCCAGGAGGATGAACACCTTAAGACTTCTCAGCCTGGATCAATTTCTATTTGGTTTGAGCCATAAGGCGGTTGTGCGTAGCGTGCGTAGCACCAGTGCCGTTTCTAGCGGCGGGCGAGCCGTGCAACCACACGGGGCGCCCGCCGCGGCACTTTGTGTTTCATTATCTCCTCTCCTCCCTCTTCCCGAGTGCTCCTGCTCGGGGGATGGAGTTTCGCGGAATGACACGTTTGCGTTGTGACGTCACGACGCAAACGCGTCATTCCGCAAAATCCCGCCCCCCGAGCAGGAGCGCTCGGGAAGAGGGAGGAGAGGAGATAAGCCTGGAAGGAGGAGGCGGCCGGCGCGAGGGACGTGAGGCGGCCGGACCCGAAGAGCGGGAACATGTAAGTAGTATCTCTATCTCTCTCTCTCCACCTTCCTCCCCCCCCCCCACTTGACACCTGCCTGCCGCACTGTGTAAAATGGGGACACCTGCCTGCCGTGCTTTGTAAAATGGGGACACCTGCCTGCCGCGCTGTGTAAAATGGGGACACCTGCCTGCCGCACTGTGTAAAATGGGGACACCTGCCTGCCGCGCTGTGTAAAATGGGGACACCTGCCTCCTGCGCTGTGTAAAATGGGGACAATTGCCTGCTGTAATGTGTAAAATGGGGACTTTTTTATTTTTATTCCCCCCCCCCTGTGGTGGGCGTGATGATATCAGTCGAGGCCACGCCCGCTTTAATGAGACCACACCCATTTTATTCAGGCCACACACCCTTGTCGGGAGCATGCTTTTTCTTTTTATAGCAATGGGGGGGGGGGGGGCGCATTTTGAAATCTCGCACTGGGAGCCAAATTGTCTAGAAACGGCCCTGCGTAGCACTGAATGCTGTCACTATGTGATTGGTTGGATAGAAACTCGCACAAGTATTGTACACACTCTTCTCCACTGGTCAGAGCCTTCATCAGGTCTCAGTGCTGCAGCATGCTCAACCCTTGTAAAGAGAACAAGTGGGAAAGTCACCCATAGTAACCAATTAGCATCTATCTATCAGTTTAGAGAATGTACTTGATACATTTTATCTAGAATATGATTGGATGCTATGGCAACTTCTCCACTTGTCCTTGATAGAATGTTTCATATTTCTAACCTGTAGCATCTGTATTAGGGTTGCCCATCAAATGGTTAACCATCGATGGTGCCATCTCTACATTCCATCGATGGCAGGAAACCAATGGCTGGCACTAGCTTTGACACATGATGGCAGATAGCCAGACGGAAAAGGAGGGTGGCTTTGAGATGGATGACAGAAGGGTAGGGCTAATGGTCACGGGACTAAAATTGTGTGTGCTGGCTCCTCCCTCTATCCCCTTCCTACCAGACTCAGTCTAGGCAACTGTGCCCGAGGAGACGGACATACTTTGAGAGAAGGATATAGAAAAGGAAAGTGGTAAGAATACGAACCAGCACAGCCAGAACAAGAGGAAAGCCATGCTAACCAAACTTGAAAACAGGGACAGCAACAGCTGATTCAAACAACATTTGTAATTAAAATCCTATTTTCTCTTACGTCCATGGTACTAAATGGATTCCCAGTATCCCCTAGGACGTAAGAGAAAATAGGATTTTAATTACATACTGGTAAATCCTTTTCTCATAGTCCGTAGGGGATGCTGGGCACCCCGCCCGGTGCTTCGTTCTTCCTGCTCTGTTACTTGGTTATGTAATGTTGTTTGAATCAGCTGTTGCTCGGCTTGAACAGATTTCGGAATCGGCAAACCTGCCGTGGAATAATCATGTTGGATAGTGAGCCTGATCCAACATGCAATGGACTGCTTCGAAGCAGGATACCCAATTTTATTGGGATCATAAAGAACAAACAGCGAGTCTGATTTTCTGTGATGAGCTGTCCTCTTCACATAGACCTTCAAAGCCCTTACGACATCCAAAGACTTTGAAGTAGCAGAGTTGTCCATAACAGCCGCAACCACTATAGTTTGGTTGATGTGAAACGCGGACACCACCTTAGGAAGTCCTGAGTTCAGCTCTGTCCTCATGGAAAATTAAGTTGGGGCTCTTGTTAGACAACGCCCCTAGCTCCGACACACATCTTCATGAGGTCAAGGCCAATAGTGTGACGGTCTTCCACGTAAGGTACTTTACGTCTACCTCCTGCAACGGTTCAAACCAGTCCGATTGAAGGAACCGCAATACCTAATTGAGATTCCAAGGTGCCGTAGGAGGCACAAAGAGAGGCTGTAAGTGCAGAACACATTTCAAGAATGTCTGGACCTCAGGGAGAGCAGCTAATTGTTTCTGAAAAAAAATAGACAAGGCCGAAATCTGAACTTTAATGAAGCCTAGGCGTAGGCCCACGTCAACTCCCAACTGCAGAAAAAGTAGGAAATGTCCCAGAAGAAATTCCACCGCAGAATATTGTCTGCTCTCACATCAAGAGACATATTTCTTCCAAATACGATGGTATTGTTTAGACGTTACCCCCTTTCTGGCTTGGATCATAGTCAGGATGACCTTGTCAGGAATCCCTCTCCTGGTTAGAATCAACCGTTCAACTTCCATGTCGTTAAACGTAGCCATGGTAAGTCTTGATAGACGAACGGGCCCTGCTGCAGAAGATCCTCTCGAAGAGGCAGAGGCCACGGATCTTCGATCAGCATCTCGAGAAGATCTGCTTACCAGGCCCTCCGTGGTCAGTCCGGAGCAATGAGGATTGCTTAAACTCTTTTCCCGTTTTATTCTTTTTAGAATTCTTAGGATTAGTGGAATGGGAGGAAAAAAGTACAGCTGGTAAACCCACGGAGTTGTCAGGGCGTCTACTGCTGCTGCCTGTGGGTCCCTCAATCTGGAACAATACCGCTTGAGCTTCTTGTTGAGTCGAGAGGCCATCATGTCGATTTGTGCATACCCCCACCGATGTGTGACCACTGGAACACCTCCGGGTGGAGGCCCCATTCCCCCGGGTGCAGATCGTGTCTGCTGAAGAAGTCTGCTTCCCAGTTGTCTACTCCCGGAATGAAGATCTCCGACAACGCCACTGCGTGTTTTTCCGCCTAGAGGGGAATTCTTGACACGTTTGACATTGCGGCTCTGCTTTTCATTCTGCCCTGTCGGTTTATGTACAGCCGTCACATTGTCCGACTGGACCTGAATGGCCTGATTCTGAAAAAGAGATGAGGCCTGCAAAAGGGCGTTGTAGATAGCCCTGAGTTCCAGGATGTTTATTGGAAAGACGACTTCATGATTTGACCATGTTCCCTGAAACTGCACCCCCTGGGTGACTGCTCCCCAACCTCTGAGGCTTGCGTCTATGGTTAGCAGAATCCAATTCTGAATCCCAAACCTCCGACCCTCGACAAGGTGAGAAGTCTGTAGCTACCACAGAAGGGAGATCCTGGATTTTGGTGACAGACGAATCCTCTGGTGCATATGAAGATGCGATCCGGACCATTTGTCCAACAGATCGAGCTGGAAGGGCCTCGCATGAAACCTTCCATACTGAATTGCTTCGTAAGAAGTCACCATTTTCCCCAAAAGGTGTATGCAGAGATGCACTGAGATTCAGGTCGGTTTCAAGACGGCTTGAACCATCGACTTGATTACCATTGCCTTTTCCAAGGGAAGGAATATTTTCTGAGACTCTGTGTCCAGTATCATTCCCAGGAACTGAAGCCTCTGCGTTGGTTCTAGGTGAGATTTTGTCAGGTTCAGAATCCACCCATGATCCAGGAGTAGTCTGGTTGAGAGGGCAATGTTCTCCAACAGCTGTTTCCTGGACAGTGCCTTTATCAGAAGATCATCCAAATACGAAACTGTGGGGGTGCAAACGCTATGCCGCCGCCCACTGGGGAGTGTATTTTAGCTTAGCAGAAGTGCGAACGCATGTGCAGCCAAGCTCTGCAAAAACTGTTTGTGCAGTTTCTGAGTAGCTCTAAACATACTCAGCGCTTGCGATCACTTCAGCCTATTCGTGTCCGAATTTGACGTCATACACCTGCCCAGTGAACGCCCAGCCACGCCTGCATTTTTTCAGACACACCTGCGTTTTTGCAAACACTCCCTGAAAATGGTCAGTTGACACCCAGAAACGCCCCATTCCTGTTAATCTTCTTGCGGCCGTCAATGCGACTGAAAACTTCGGTAGAACCTGTGCACAACCACAACGGGCTTTGTACCCGTACGTCGCGCGTGTGCATTGCGGGGCATACGCATGCGCAGAAATGCAGTTTTTTAGCCTGATCGCTGCGCTGCGAACAACGGCAGCTAGCGATCAACTCGAATGACCCCCTATGTTCACTCCCTGTCTGCGGAGCAACATCATCTCCGCCATCACTTTGGTGAACACCCTTGGTGCCGTTGAGAGACCAAATGGCAGGGCCTGAAACTGGTAGTGGCAGTCCTACAGTGCAAACCGTAGATAAGCCAGATGAGACGGCCAGATCGGAATGTGAAGGAACGCATCCTTGACATCCAGAGATGCTTGGAATTCCCCCTCCTCCAGACCTGAGATTTCCACTCTCACCATACCGAACCGTCCAGTTTTAGTACTACAAATAAGCTGGAATAGTAACCCTTGTTGTGTCAATAAGGTGGAACTGGAATAATGACCTGGGACTGTAACAGTTTTTGAATGGCGTTGTATAAAATTAAATCTCACCTCTTGTGAAACCAGTAAGCCTGATTTGAAGAATCTGTGAGGTGGAAGCTCCTGGAACTCCAGTTTACAGCCTTGGGCTATAAGGTCTATGACCCAGGGATCCTGGCACGATCCTGTATGATGTGACTGAAGAATTTTAGTCGGGCTCCCACTCTCATGTCTTCCAGGCATCGCGGTCCACCGTCATGCGAAAGGTTTTCAGGAAGCAGAGCCCTGTTCCTGTGAACCAGCAGTCGCTGGTTTGCGTGCAGAGCCGTAACTCGGTGTGTGCCGGCGGTGCCTGGCACACAGCGCATGTGCACTGAGGGCGCAGGACCGCCGGCACACACCTGCAGGAGGTCCACGCTGCTTGGTGTGTTCGAGGAACTTTCAGCATGTGCAGCGCCCGTCAGCGGACTCCGAGTGAGTTTGCGCTGTTTTTCCGCTCCTGTACAGCACCTCCCCTGCCAGGCCGCCTATCCTCGATTGCTGCAATCGTTTTTTCCCCTCAAAAGGGGCGTGGCCACTTGTCCGTGATTAGGCCATGCCCCCGACTTTGCCTGTGGTTTTTAGTGACTGTCTGCCGTAATGTGTAAAAAGGGGGACGCTGTCTGCCGTAAGGTGTAAAAAGGGGACGCTGTCTGCCGTAATGTGTAAAAAAAGGGGACGCTGTCTGCCGTAATGTGTAAAAAAAGGGGACGCTGTCTGCCGCGATGTGTAAAAAAGGGGGACATTGTCTGCCGTAATGTGTAAAAAAGGGGACGCTGTCTGCCGTAATGTGCAAAAAGGTGCTCTACCTGGTGTAGTGGTGCTACTGTGTGGCGTAATTTGAATAATGGAGACTACTGTGCACCGTAATATGAATTGGTATTATTTTTGATGCGCGCCTACGGCGCGCACTGCCCCTATTTTACATGAGGGGGTGGGGGTGCCGATGCCGATTCTTGCACACAGCGCTAAAATGTGTAGTTACGGCACTGTTTGCGTGGTTTACCTCTAGCACCTCTGGCATGTCCTTGCCCCTAAACTTGGCAATCCGAAAGGACTGTAGATAAGGTCCTGAGTAGGCCTTCCTAGCTGACGGAGCTGCAGAAGGTAGTTATGTGGACTTACCCGCAGTAGCTCGGGAGATCCATTTGTCAAGTTCATCTCCAAATAAGGCCTCTCCTGTGAAAGGTAGGCCTTCCACTCCTTTCCTGGAGTCAGCATCAGCAGTCCACTGATGTAGCCATAATCCTCTGCGTGCCGACACTTCCATAGCTGTAGTGCGTGCATTAAACAAACCTATTTCTTTTATGGCTTCCACCATAAAGCTTGCAGAGTCTTGTATATATTGCAGGAGCAAAACAATTTCCTCTTGAGGTAAGGTGTCTAACCCCTCAATTAAATTACCTGACCATTTAGCAATGGCTCTTGTAATCCACCCACATGCTATAGTGGGTCTCTGGGCCACCCCGGCAGCAGTATACAAAGATTTAAGTGTAGTCTCAATCTTGCGATCAGCCGCATCTTTTAGGAAGGCTGCACCAGGCACAAGTAGTACAATTTTATGTGACAGCCTGGAGACTGATGCGTCCACTGTTGGTGGATTTTACCATTTTTTCCTATCCTCAGGAGGAAAAGGAAAAGATGATAACAACCACCTGGGAATTTGACATTTCTTATCTGGATTAACCCACGGTTCTTCAAACAGGGCATTTACAGTAGTTCCTTTGACACAGGAAAAGTGGTTTAGGATTTTTTCTTAACACAGAAACAGAGAATTTTACAACAGATAAGAACCCCTTGGCCCATCTAGTCTTCACCTTTTTTTTTTTTTTTTTTTTACCATATTTTTATCTCAAACCTAATTTGATCCTTATTTCTTTGTAAGGATATCCTTATGTCTATTCCATGCATGTTTAATTTGCTCTACTGTCTTAGCCTCTACCACCTCTGATGGGAGGCTATTCCCTTGTCCACTACCCTTTCTGTTAAGTAATTTTTCCTCAAGTTTCCCCTGAACCTCCCCCCCTCCAGTCTCAGAGCATGTCCTTGTGTCCTATTGCTTCTCTTCATTTGGAGAATGTTTCCCTCCTGGACTTTGTTAAAACCCTTGATATATTTAAAAGTTTCTATCATGTCCCCCCTTTCCCTTCTCTGCTCCAAACTATACATATTGAGATTGTTTAGTCTTTCTGGGTATGTTTTATGATATAGGCCATGCACCATTTTAGTTGCCTTTCTTTGTACAGTCTCTAATGTAATAATATCCTTTTAAAGATATGGCCTCCAAAATTGAACACAGTATTCTAGATGAGGCCGTACCAATGACCTATACAGTGGCATTATTACTTCTTTCTGCTGCTGATTCCTCTACCATTGCAGCCAAGCATCTGACTAGCCTTCCTAATTGCTTTGTTACATTGCTTACCTGCCTTTAAGTCACCTGAAATAGTGACTCCTAGATCCCTTTCCTCTTCAGTAGTTTCCAGTATAGTGCCATTAATACTATATTTAGCCTTCGGATTTTTGAGACCCAAGTGCATGATTTTGCATTTTCTGGCATTAAACTGTAATTGCCACACTCTTGACCATTCCTCTAGTCTACCTAGATCCTCAATCATTTGTTTTATCCCACCTGGTGTGTCTACCCTGTTGCATACTTAATATTAAAGTAAGATTCCTCACTCTTCTCTGTCACCTTATCAGGGATATTTAGAACTTCTCTGATAGCATCTATGAGAGCCTCTACACCCTGTGATAGAGTACCTCTGTGTCCACCTTACCTTCCTGCTTTCTGACCCTTCATTATCAGAGTCAGAATGCAGTATATGGGCCAAAGTATGTTTTTGCGGACAAATGGTAGAAGACTGAGATGCCGGTCTGGGTACTGAGTACTTTTTCATAAACTCATCCACAGAATGACTCAGACTGATGAAGCCTCTGGTGAAGCGTACACCTCGAGTCACAGTGGGGCAGCCACTGCACAGGGGCGGTTACCTGGCTCTCCGCTCCCTCCATAAGATGACAGCCCGCTGAGTCCTTCTCCTTCACACTGCAACTGATAGCAAGCCTAGGTACATTTCCTCTTTCATAGGCCCTCATTCCGAGTTGATCGCTCGCTAGCTAATTTTAGCAGGCGTGCAAACGCATAGTCGCCGCCCACGGGGGAGTGTATTTTCGCTTTGTAAGAGTGCGATCGCATGTGCATCCGTGCGGTACAAAAACATTTTGTGCAAAACAAGATCAGCCCTGTAGCTACTTATTCTGTGCGATGATTGCTGCGACGAAGGTCACGGAATTGACGTCAGATACCCGCCCTGCAAACGCCTGGACACGCCTGCGTTTTTCCAAACACTCCCAGAAAACGGTCAGTGGACACTCATAAATGCCCTTGTCCTGTCAATCTCCTTGCGTTCGGCTGTGCGAATGGAATCGTCGCTAGAAGCAGAGCAAAACAACGATGCTCTTTGTACCCGTACGACACGCGTGTGCATTGCAGCTCATATGCATACGTAGTTTTGCCATTTTTTAAAATGATGGCTACGCAGCGAACAACGGCAGCTTGCGATCAACTCAGAATGAGGGCCCTAGTGAGAATACAGCTCGGCAGCAGAGGAGTGTAAAGCCCCTGCCATGCCCCGCCATAACCATGCCCCTGCCTCCCGCTATCTTTTCTTCTTTAGCAGCTTTTCAGTATTGAAGACCGACGCACTCACCGGTGTTCAATGTGATCATTCACACACACCTGGAAGTAGCAATTGGCTTCACTAAAACCCCTTTTCCACTAGCTCAAAAAACAGGGGGATAAATGCACGGGGGCACGCATTTACCCGTGTTTTTTGCTAGTGGAAAAGGGTCCCTCTGCAAAAACCCGGATCAAGTGATCCGGGAATCCTACCCGGGTAGCTTACCGGGTGGAACACAAGTTCAACCCGGTAAGATGTGCAGTGCAAACGGAAGCCAGGTCGATGCGACACAGCTCCCGTTCACAGTGTATGGAAGGGCGGTGCTGGGAGATCATGTGATCTCCCAGCGCCGCCCCTGCCGTGTCGCCAGCAGCATCACCAATCTGGCAATATGCCGGGTTGGTGAGTGCAGTGGGAAAGGGGGCTGAGCATGGGCCGCAGCCGAGTAGCACACATGGCTGCGACCCGTGCTTCTAGGTGGAAAAGGGGTATAACTGTGACTGCACTTACTATAAATTTTCTCTTTAAATACCTTTATCTGAGCTCCAGAGTTCTCTCATTGGATCTGCCTCCTATCCTCAGCCCTGCCCTGTTGCATACATCAGGGCTTTCCACAGAGGTCATTGGTGGTCATTCCGAGTTGTTCGCCCGCTAGCTACTTTTAGCAGAAATGCAAACACAAAGCCGCCGCCTTCTGGGAGTGTATCTTAGTTTAGCAGAATTGCGAACGAAAGATTAGCAATTCTGCTATTAAGTATTTCCTTGCAGCTTCTGAGTAGCTCCGGACCTACGCACAGATTGCGATCAGCTCAGTCCGTTTAGTTCCTGGTTTGACGTCACAAACACGCCCAGCGTCCATCCGGCCACTCCCCAGTTTCTCCAGCCACTCCTGCGTTTTCTGCTGGTATGCCTGCGTTTTTTAGCACACTACCAGAAAACGCTCAGTTACCACCCACTTCCTGTCAATCATTCGCCGATCAACAGAGCGACTGAAAAGCTTTGTTCGCCCGTGAGTAAAATAGCATAGTTTTGTGTAAAATTGCTTAGCGTGTGCGCCCTGCTGTGCATACGCATGCGCAGAACTGCCAGATTTTAGCCTATTAGCAATTCTGCTAAAAATAGCAGCGAGCGAACAACTCGGAATGACCACCATTGACCCAAAAGCAAAAACTTTGCTTTTCCTTCTCCCCTTTGATTTACAACACAGGGGCATGCTCACTCAGAGTTTATATGCTTAGTTTAAGCAGATGACTGACTCAAACGCAGATCACTCGGGGTCTCTGACCTATACTATAAACAAATAACTGTTCTCATGCTCAAGAACACCTGAACTCTTATTTGTACCTGTAGCACAATTTAGTGCTTCTATCTAAAATAATCAGGCTTTGCAAGTCTCATTAATATACTTAAAGAAGGAACTTTTCTTAGTCTGCTGTACATTCACATACTCTCTATATTCTATCCAGAATTCATTGCAGGCATAATTGTCACTGATCACAGTGATTTATTTGATATTTATGTCCTGTAAAAAAATGCGTTTCCGTCTAAACTACTTTTGTGCCTCCGTAAGCTTATTGCACACCCCTCGTTTTTATGCTGACAGTTGGCCGCTCCGTTGGTGTGTGAGAACGGTAGTATATCTTTATTACTAGGCCACGGTTATAATGCTGTGTTTGTTTACATTGAGAAAAATCAAAGGTATAAGGGGGGGGGGTAATCTAAGCAATCTGACTAGACTGCTTAGATTTTCAGCAAGATCGCTCCGTGTGTAGCCCTAACAGCGATATCGATGCGCAGCCCCGCGCATCGCTATCGCTGGTGCTATATTGGCCTGCATGCAGGCCAATCTAGCGGGTCTGAACAAGAATGGTTTCTAGACAAAAGCTCTATGCGCAAAACACTGCTGCCAGCTCACATAAACTCACACGAGGTCCCTTCACCCCTCACCAACGTGATGCAATACAAAGAAAAAATTGGAGAAAATGACTTAGCCGGCGCTGTCAGAATGTTGTTCTCATCATATTGTACCGTCAAACTTCCATTTGCATGATATTCAGTTTCACCATAGGGAAATTAAACTAAATGGCAATAGTGAAGCTTGTTTAATACACGTGGAGAACAATACAAAACAATACATAAAATTGAATGAGTTACAATTGTGCCAATAACTCCACCAAATAGCTCCTGGTGACTTAAAAATGCAGGCTAATTACCGGAAGACAATGGAACCGTGGCCAAACAGTTCCAAACTGTGCATGAATGGGTGCTGTAAGCTGGAACAGGTTACATAGGTCTCCACGCTGGTCCCCGGCAATCGTCCTGACACTCCCTGTAGTCCCAGATGCCCCCAACGCGTTTCCACTCCTAAACTGGAGTCTTTTTCAAGGTTCCTGGTGTGTATTGACTTCCTATCACATGAACATATTTAAATGAGAATTGTCCAATCACATGCCAAGGAGCACAGGTGGACCCTAAACATCAACTTCCTACTGAGTCCTTTGGCCTCTACTGTGCCCCTCCCTATTGGCTGTGTCCATAAACAAAACCCTAATCACTATAGTAACTGGATTCCCATGATTCCCGTATCGCGTCACTTCCGGTGACGTTTTTGCCTTGTTTCCCTGGTGACCAGATGCTGGAGTTATGCGGGATTCCGATAATTATCCCGGAGTGTGTTATTCTGATGGTCTCCATGGTAGCGCTTCCTCCCCCTCGCGTCACGTTCTGTGATGCGCACCTCTCTCTCCATGGTAACCTGGTGGAACTGCGTCGCGTCACTTCCTGTGACGCGTATGCCGGTTTCCATGACAACCCGGCCCGAGCGTCAGACATAGTTCCTTACAGGCGTTCCGGGATCAGCTTTTAGATTAGTAGCAAATTCACATGGTGCTTAATAGTTGATTTACTTTAACATTCAAAGCTCAAAATGCCCTGTTTCTTTTTTAGCATCCAAAGCTCCAAATACCCCGTTTCTTTCTATGTAATGAGCAAAAGGTATCTTTAATGAGAAATAAAAGGACTGATAGAACCATAATAATAGATTCAACATTCATTTTCAATGACAGAATTAAATTTAAAACCATCCAAATAAAATAGATATGAATAAAGTGCAGTTTCGATATAAAGTGCTAATAGTTCTGAGTGCATAAAAACCTATTGACTTAATAAAATGCTGAGGGTGGAGGGAATGCCTATCAAAACCTCATAAAAAAACAAAAACATTTAATTTCAAAATGAGCATTCAAACCTCCCGGCATAAGTGTGCCTAAATTAAAAATCATTTTCATTTCAGCCTGAGCTAATTGATTTGGTAAATCTTTCCTTCTCCAATGACCTTTAAAATGTTTCAGACCACAAAATTGTTTAATGGCGGTAGGATTACAACCGTGTTGTACTCTGAAGTGTTCTGAAAGTGCATGGGTTGTCAGGCCTTTTTTAATATTCCTTAAGTGCTCCCCAAGCCGTACCTTAAGGGGTCTTGAAGTCCTGCCTACGTACCATAAGCCACATGCACATTCTATTCCATAAATTACATTAGAACTTTTGCAGGTAATGAAATCTATGATATTAAAACTTTTTTTATTTACCTCAACGTTGGTGATCTTACTTTTGTCAGAATTAGCCCCCCTACATCCTAAACATAATCCGCACCTAAAGAAACCTTTTGATTTGATGGTTCCCATCGCTTTTTTCGGCGGGAGAGCACTCTTCACTAAATTCGATTTTAAATTGGGTGCTCGTCTGAAGATGCACTTAGGTTTTGTAGGTAATTGACTCCCTATCACTGGGTCCTTTTTGAGTATTCCCCAATGTTTCTTAATCGCAGTTTCGATGGTTTTATATTGCGAGCTAAATGAGGTTACAAAGGCCCACTCTAAATGGTCTTTTTTTTTCTTTTTTTTGGCTGGATTGAATAACTGTTCCCTATCTATGGACATGATTTTTTTCCTCGCATTATCCACCTTTTCAAAACTATACCCTGAGTTGATGAACCTATCCTGCATCTCCTCTGCCTGTATGGCAAATATCTCCGTGTCGTTGCAGTTGCGCTTCAAGCGTTTAAATTGACCCTCTGGTATAGAGCTTAACCAGTCCGGGTGATGGCAGCTTGTCATTTTAATATAAGTCCCCGAATCCGTTGGCTTTATGAAATTTTTCGTTCGGATTGACTCATCTTCAATAAAGACAGTAATATCTAAAAAATCGATAGTGGTGGCACTGTACGTGAAAGTAAAATGTATATTTAAAATATTGTCGTTCAGGTAAATAAAAAATTCCTTAAGGAGATCCTCTCCTCCCACCCATATAAAAAATACGTCATCTATATATCTCTTCCAGGACACCAGGTTCGCTCCAAAGGGGCAATTGTTCCAAATGTTATTTTCTTCCCATTGCCCCATGAAAATATTTGCGTAACTTGGAGCGAACCTGGTGCCCATTGCTGTGCCGACGTTCTGTAGATAAAAAATCCCGTTAAAAACAAAATAATTGTTTTCTAAAATGAACTTCACACCATTTATTAAAAATTCTTGCAAATCTGTGTTCAGGTCACTTTTCCTCAGAGTGGTAGCTAAAGCCTCAATGCCATCCTGGTGCCTATTAATAGTGTAAAGAGACTTGACATCTGCTGTAACCAGGATGTAATTCTCTTTCCACTCAATCTGTTTTATGGTTTCCAGAAAATTCTTTGTGTCTTTCAGATGAGCCTTATTACCTATCACTAGAGGCTGAAGGTGGTAATCTATGTATTCGGAGAGGTTCGATGTTATTGAACCTACTCCGGACACAATGGGGCGTCCTGGGGGATTAATTGGATCCTTATGGACCTTCGGCAAAATATACAACACTGGAATAGTGGGCTCTTCAATCAAAATGAATTTTTTCTCTCTTTCTTCTAGAGTTCCTTTGGTCCAAAATTCATCCACCATTTTCATCAATTCCTTTTGTATACGGTTAGTGGGATCCACTCTAAGTTTACTGTAAGTGACAATACCTCTTTTTCATAATTGCCTCTGGTCATTATTACGACCCCCCCCCCCCTTATCTGCTGGTTTGATGACTAGCTCTTCATTAGCCTTCAAATTTTTTAATGCTCCGCGCTCCTTAAACGTCAAATTGGACTTTAGTTTTCTACAGTCAACTTCTTGAATTTCATCTGTCATAATTTTTGGAAAGGTCTCTATAAAATTCCCTCGGGCAAAAGTTGGATTGAAGATTGACTTGGGTTTAAATGGGGTGTTTTCAACAATAGGGGCGGGTGTCGCTAATTCCCCTTCTTTGGTTAGAAAAAACTTTTTAAGGCTGAGTTTCCTCACAAACTTATGTAAATCCACAAAGGTTTCAAATTTCTTAAGGGGGATGGAGGGAGCATACTTCAGCCCTTTTTCCAAAAGGTAGATTTCTTCTTTAGCTAAGATGTGTTGACTTAGATTAAAAATCTTTACACCGCCTTTTTCTAGCTTTCTCTCAGATGTACCCTTCATTCCTTTGTTGTTTTTACTTTTATGTGGTTTTCGTTTGTATGGTCTTTTCTTCTTCCCCCCTCTCTTCCCTCTAGATTTTATCTTCTGTGTTCCTGCCGTCTGTCCCTGTATAAAAAAAAGGGGATTGGGCCCGCCTTTGTAATGAATCAAATCTATTTTGAGTATTGATGGGTCTTCGGTATCCTCTATACTCATTCAAGTCTTGTTCTCTTCTTCTTTCCCATCTCCGATCCTGTGGTGGATTTCTGATGAATTCCTTGTCATGGAAATACATCCTTCGGTTGTCTTGCCTCCTGTTATCCCAATATTCCCTTTGGTTGTTAAACCTATTTGCATGTGGTTTTATTCTTGGACCCTCCCTCTCTTCTCTAATATGGGGATGTCTATGATACATCTGTTTTCTTTCATTGAACCTATTTTGTCTGTGTGAGGGTGACCTTCTTCTGTTAGTTGGTATACTAGTTCTGGAGGACATTGGTGTTGTAGGTTCTATATGTTCGTCATCCTCACTCATTCTATGTTCTGATTCCTCTAGTTTCTTATCTCTATTTAACTTCCGAACTTTTTTCTCCACTATGAGTTTCTCATTCTTCTTTAAACTATTTTCTATACGCTTCTCTAAAGTTTTGTATTCGGTTAGTTCTACAAATGGATTTGTTAGGGTTCTGTAGTTGGTAATTTCATTCTCTAACTTAGAAAGTTCCTGTTTCCTATCGGAAATGATTAAATTAATCAACGAAAATGAACATGCCCTTAATATCCGATTCCACTCTGCCTTAAAATCCTCATTTGATGAGGTTAACGTGGCGTTCTTGTTAATCTTTAAACCTTTAGGAATAATCTGGTGGGAAAGGTACCTCTCCAGGGTGACCACTTCCCACCAGATCCTGCTTTCTCTTAGTAAGGTGTTTTCTAATTTTTTCTTCAGGCTTTCAAGACTTTCATCTATGAGGACCGCCGTGTCCCCTTCTTCCCTAAAAACATAATCAAAAGTGCTTTTTCTGTTTTCTCTCAGCTTAAACATTCTGTATAATTGCAGCACTGAGCGATTGAATATGAAGGAAAGACAAATTTGAACAAGAATGGTTTCTAGACAAAAGCTCTATGCGCAAAACACTGCTGCCAGCTCACATAAACTCACACGAGGTCCCTTCACCCCTCACCAACGTGATGCAATACAAAGAAAAAAATTGGAGAAAATGACTTAGCCGGCGCTGTCAGAATGTTGTTCTCATCATATTGTACCGTCAAACTTCCATTTGCATGATATTCAGTTTAACCATAGGGAAATGAAACAAAATGGCAATGGTGAATCTTGTTTAATACACGTGGAGAACAATACAAAACAATACATAAAATTGAATGAGTTACAATTGTGCCAATAACTCCACCAAATAGCTCCTGGTGACTTAAAAATGCAGGCTAATTACCGGAAGACAATGGAACCGTGGCCAAACAGTTCCAAACTGTGCATGAATGGGTGCTGTAAGCTGGAACAGGTTACATCAATCTCCACGCTGGTCCCCGGCAATCGTCTTGACACTCCCTGTAGTCCCAGATGCCCCCAACGCGTTTCCACTCCTAAACTGGAGTCTTTTTCAAGGTTCCTGCTGTATTGACTTCCTATCACATGAACATATTTAAATGAGAATTGTCCAATTACATGCCAAGGAGCACAGGTGGACCCTAAACATCAACTTCCTACTGAGTCCTTTGGCCTCTACTGTGCCCCTCCCTATTGGCTGTGTCCATAAACAAAACCCTAATCACTATAGTAACTGGATTCCCATGATTCCCGTATCGCGTCACTTCCGGTGACGTTTTTGCCTTGTTTCCCTGGTGACCAGATGCTGGAGTTATGCGGGATTCCGATAATTATCCCGGAGTGTGTTATTCTGATGGTCTCCATGGCAGCGCTTCCTCCCCCTCGCGTCACGTTCTGAGACGCGCACCTCTCTCTCCATGGTAACCTGGTGGAACTGCGTCGCGTCACTTCCTGTGACGCATATGCCGGTTTCCATGACAACCCGGCCCGAGCGTCAGACATAGTTCCTTACAGGCGTTCCGGGATCAGCTTTTAGATTAGCAGCAAATTCACATGGTGCTTAATAGTTGATTTACTTTAACATTCAAACCTCCAAATGCCCCGTTTCTTTTTTAGCATCCAAAGCTCCAAATACCCCGTTTATTTCTATGTAATGAGCAAAAGGTATCTTTAATGAGAAATAAAAGGACTGTTAGAACCATAATAATAGATTCAACATTCATTTTCAATGACAGAATTAAATTTAAAACCATCCAAATAAGTTTTTTCGGTGGGGGCGTGGCCAAGGCGGACATGGAGTAGCACACAGGCTCTGTGGCTCTCCAGCTTCAATATCCGACAAACAGATCCTGTGTCCCCCCGTGGGCCCGAAAATAGCCCCAATACCTGTGTAAACTCTCGGTGGGGCAGCCGTGTTGGATTGGGAGCTGTTCGTTTGATCCCCGCTGCAGCCGGACTGTTGTGTGAGCGGGGCGCCGGGACCTGTTACACCACGTGAGCCGCCGCTCTCCTTTCCCCGCGCTGGAGACTGTGCCTGGCGGCCGCCTCCTATGCTGCCCATCTCCGCTCCTGCTGCTGCTGCTGTGCTGAGCCGAGGCGCATAGGCACTGGTGAGCACTCTGCCTGACCCCTGCTACAGCGCTGCCGCGGGTCTCGCCGCCGATCTCCTGCTTACCGCTGCGGCTCCTACACTACTCCCCTGTCTGCCTCTTGAAGAAGCACTTACATTGCTGGGGGGACGGAGCTTGCCCTGGGGCAGACGTATGGGAGCATCCTTGTATTCAGATCTCCCTACATTCTATATAAGCTACTAGTTGCTCCTTTGCTGGGCTGCCCTGTTGCCTGCTACATTACACATTACATATACTGGGACACTGTGTGAGGCATTCGGTACATTATCCTGTTGGCCCCCAGCAGATACTTCCGGGCAGCATCTAGACAGGCTGTTCCTGGACGGATTTGTTGTACTGCCCTCTCCATAAACACCCACTGGACAGTTTTGATATACTATATATCCATAGGCGGCAGCTGGGCAGTTTTGATATACTTCACAGTTACACACGTAGCACCTGGACAGTTCTGATATACTATAATTCCTTGCTCTCTGTCACCGACTTGGCTGCAATGGTCAAACCACATCAATCTACCGCGGCTGCGGCGAAGTTAGAGAAATTTGCTAGAAACCCTCCGACACGGTCCCAACAGGGGGGGGAGGTACAGTCGACCTCATCGCCGCCTTCTCCGTCGGCTGGCTCCTCTTCTGCGGAGGCTACGGATGCGGCATTGCAAAAGGTGCTGGATGCGGTCACGGCCAGCGAAGCCCGCTTGGCCGACAGGATCGGTCAGGTCCAGGCAGACTTATCTATTATTCATCAGGACCTTCAGCGGGTGCGAGAGAGAGTCGGTGAAGTTGAGACGCGGGTATCCACGTTGGAGGACACGGTTACGCCAATTGGCAGACGTACTTCTGCCCTGGAGTCGCAGATGTTGGGGGTAAATAAAAAGATGACCGATATGGAGGGGAGATTGAGGCGGAACAACGTCCGCTTCGTCAGCCTCCCTGAGAAAGAGGAGGGTGCCTCCCCTGAAAAATTTCTTGAGAAGTGGCTGTTGGACGCGTTTGGAGCGGAAGAGTTCACCTCACATTTTGCGGTGGAACGCGCTCACAGAGTTCCGATGCGTCCTTTACCTCCAGGGGCACCTCCCCGTACTTTCATTGCCAAGCTGCTTCATTACCGGGATAGGGATGTGATTCTGAAATTGGCCCGCACTAGGGGCCCCCTCAAGTGGAACGGTTCTCCGATCTCAGTCTTTCCGGATTTCGCTATTGATGTGCAAAAGGATAGAGCTCAGTTTGTCCCTTTGAAACGCAGGCTGTGTGAACTGAACATCCCCTATGCCATGCTCTTTCCATCTAAACTGCGTGTGGTTTCAGATGGAGACACTAAATTCTTCTTGACTCCCCGTGAGGCTTCGGTGTGGCTGGACAGACACTTTCCGGCACGGCGGGCGTTGGCCGCTGACTGAACTCAAGCATTGGGTTTCTGAGGGATGTGTGATCATTGTTGGCGGGGTAAATGCGGGGATATCTTTAGAATTGTTATTCTGCTTTCACTAATATGTTACGGTGCTCACTTATGTCCTTATATCTGCCTCCTGTTGCCCTGGACTAGCATCCTGTTCAGATCTATATGTTACTCTCAGGTCCGCCTGGGTATGTCTCTGTCCCGATGTATGGTCCAAAATAGTTCTTTAGATGGGGCTGTTCTGACGGCCCTAGGGGGGACTTGAATTTAGCTGGAGGTTACTCCTGCCGCGAGGTCATTGAATTCTTGGCCCCCTTTTGGTTTTGTTTTTTCTTTGTTTTTTGACTTTGTAAAATGTGTAAAGGTATTTCTTGCCTTAGTCGTTAGTGTTCGCTCTTTGGGAGAGTTGTTTGTTAGGGAATCAGGTATGCTGCAAGTTTTCAGTGGTATACGGGGTGGGGGTGGGGGTTATGTTAAGACAGTATTGTTTTATTTTTATCCTCTGATGTGCAATGTGCTTGTTTCAGATGTGATTCTGTTGCAGCTGCTCACGGGTATGGGTGGGTGGATGTGTGCTGGAGGTGGCTGGTCGCGGGTCATCTGTTTCATCATTGAAAGTGCTCTGTTATGGCTCTGGTTAGGTTACTGTCCTGGAATGTGAGGGGGATCAATGACAAAATCAAGCGTTCCCTGGTACTTAGACAGATCAAACAATATGCATCGGATGTAATCTGTTTGATGGAGACCCACTTGGTAGGCACTAGACTTATGTCCCTTAAAAAGCCGTGGGTGGGGTGGGCTTTCCATTCCACGCATACCGCGGCGTCCCGGGGAGTGTCGATTCTGATTAGAAAGTCTGTTCCTTTTTTGCTTGATAGTGTACAAACAGATAAATGGGGGAGATATGTGTTTCTAAAATGTAAAATCAACTCAGTTCCTTTACTGTTGCTAGCTGTTTATGTGCCCCCTCCTTACTCGCCTGACGTTCTTAAAAAAGTATCTACCTTCATGGCCGCGTCCCCGGGGGTGGCTGCTATATGTATGGGTGACTTTAACAATGTCTTAAACCATGAACTGGATAGGTTCTCCATGGCATCCTCCAACCCCCAGCCGAAGCGGTCTCCATTTGCAGATATTGTCTCTGAGCTGGGCTTGGTCGATCCCTGGAGATTGAAATATCCCGACCTGAGGCAATATTCGTGTTTCTCCCACTCCCACACTTCCTTCTCTAGGATAGACTTGGCTCTCCTCACTCGGGAGCTCCTGCCTATGATACATGGTGTTAAATATGAGACTAGGGGTATTTCGGATCACTCCCCTGTATCGGTACATATTGACTTAAGCTGTCAGAGGGGCCAAGCAGTATGGAAATTTAACCCCTTCTGGCTCACGCATATGGGTGAGGGATCCGAATTGGAAGCTAGCTGGCTAGAATTTTTTAATTCACATACGGACACTACCGACATCTCCTTATTGTGGGATACCTTTAAAGCTTTCATGAGAGGGACTTTGATCAAAAGAGTGGGTAGTCTTAAATCCTCTTTTAAGAAACACGAGGCTGAGCTTGAGGCTCGGGTTACTGCTTCTGAGATGGTATACATACGGGATGGCTTGGACAACTCTAAATTAGACTGGCTCCATGCTCAGAAAGAATGGAAGGAGTATCTATGGGGGAAAACCCAGCACAGGCTTCTATTCTCCTCGCATGTTCACTACGCTACAGGGGATAGACCGGGCTCTTATTTGGCTAATCTTACAAGGGGGGACCGTTCCTCTCATACGGTGCTAGAGGTTGTGAACTCGGCCGGGACAGTGTTAGACCGCACCCCCCAAATTGTCACGGAATTTGTATCATATTATCAAGCGTTATATAGCTCCACACTAACATGTTCCCCGCTAGAATTGTGTAATTACTTGGATCAAATCCAGTTGCCCTGTATCTCCAGTGAGTCTAGAGCTCTTCTTGATGCTCCTCTGTCGTTGGAGGAGGTAGAGGCAGCGATCACCGCATCTCCAGATGGTAAGGCCTCCGGCCTTGATGGTATCCCATCGGAGTTGTATAAGAAACACGCTCGATTTTTCGCCCCTCAGTTGCTTACACTATTCAATACTATATTTGAGCAAAATATGCTTCCCCCTTCTATGGCGGAGGCATTGATTATAGTGATTCCCAAGCCAGATAAAGACCCCAAGAGGGTTGAGTCATATCGTCCTATCTCTCTGCTACCCACGGATATTAAAATCCTGGCTAAGGTCCTGGCTTCCAGACTCAATCGGGTTATAACCCAAATCATTCACCCGGACCAAACAGGCTTTATGCCTGGTAAGTCCACTGCCGTTAATTTAAGGCGCTTGTTCACTCATTTTCAGGTTTCTCGTGGGGAGGCCTGCTCTTCTGTTGTAGCCTCGTTAGATGCCGCAAAGGCCTTTGATTCGGTGGAGTGAGCCTTCTTATGGGAAACCATGAGTAGATTTGGCATGGGTCCCAATTTTATCAAATATGTTAGATTGCTCTATTCTCTGCCCATGGCCAGGGTCTCAGTGAATGGATACGTATCACATTCCTTCCCTTTGTCCAGGGGAACGAGACAGGGTTGCCCGCTCTCCCCCACATTGTTCGCCGTCGCTATTGAGCCACTGGCATGTTTGATTAGAGCTAGTCCCGATATTATGGGTATTAAGGTGGGCACAAGAGAAGATAGAATAGCATTATATGCTGATGATCTCTTGCTATTTGTTCAGGATTATGTCTCCTCTATGCCAATAATTCTGGATATGATCAATACCCATGGACAATTCTCCGGCCTCAAAATTAATTGGGACAAATCCAACGTCACTCCACTTAAGTGTCCAATCCCGGTAGCCCCATTGATCCATATCCCGCTTAAGTGGGTAGACTCCTTTAAGTATCTGGGTATTTGGGTATCAAATGACCCTTGTACTTATGTTTCTCTTAATATTATGCCGCAGATTGTTTATCTCCGCTCAAAAATTAAGGTTTGGGGGGCTTTGCCTCTGACTATTACTGGTAGGGTCAACTTAGTGAAAATGGTGTACCTCCCTAAGCTCCTCTATGTCCTTCAGCAGTCACCTATATATATCGGCTTAAAAGTATTCAGGCAAATTGACAGCCTACTGTCTTCCTTGATTTGGGCTAGCAGGAGAGCACGGTTGAAGATTGACACCCTGTCTAGACCAAGACTGACGGGAGGACTGGCCCTCCCTGTTTTTAAATTTTACTATTATGCAGCGCAGTTGGCACATATCTGGGAGTGGATGTCTGACTCTGACAATCTCACCTTACACTCACAAATGTTTCTGCAGGAGTATCCTGATGGCACGCCGTTGCAGTTGTTACTCTGTGGGAATACTAAATTGTCTAGGGTCCCTATAATAAGGCAGGCCACTCTTGTGTGGAAGCGGGTACATACTATATTGCTGGGCCAGGGTATAGACCCAGACACTCCGTTACATAATGTCCTTGGTCTCCCAGAATTAGCCTCGCTCCATACCAGGGAGGTGTGGGGTAGGTGGGGGGTAACATCCCTAGGGCAATTGTATAATGGCGATATATTGAAATCTTTCCAGCAGCTCCAACTGGACTATAATTTACCCTCCTCTTATTTTTACCGTTATTTGCAACTGAGACATGCGATTAATGTACAGTTTTCTAATACCCCTCCGAAGATTCTGGCCTCCCCAGTCAAGTCACTTTTACAGAATCTGGGTAACGGGCATTTGGTATCCAGTATTTATACAAGTATGCTCCGGTCTCACTACTCTGACCCATTATCCTCTCTTAGAAATAAATGGGAATCAGACCTGGGAACAATTTCTGATGAGGTATGGGAGAGTGCTCTTTGCTCCCCACGGTTATCTACCACTACCACTAGATATCAGCAAATCCAGTTGTTTATTATACACAGAGTGTACATGACACCAGTGAGATTGGCCCGCATGGGCGGTACTCATACTACCAGATGTCCTAAATGTGGCAGTCTGGATGCTGATTTTTGGCACATTATTTGGCTTTGCCCCAGGATGGCAGTGTTTTGGTCTGGTATTATTAACATTCTGGTGTCGACTGGTATTCCATTGGATGTGTGTACTCCGGTGGTATGTGTGTTGTCGGCTTTGGAGGAAGAGGCCCTGGATGCTCCTAGCAGACGATATCTGATTAATCTGTGTGCTTTAGCCAAGGTGTGTGTCGCTAGACTATGGTTGGCTAAGGATGTTCCCACAGTACAGTCATGGGTTTCGCTTGTCAATGAAACGGCGGCTCACGAAAAATATGTATACATGGCCAGAAAAGCAAGGAAAAAGTATCACGACCTATGGGGCAGATGGCTCAGCTCTCCTAGTTCAACGAACCATAGTGACTGATTACTTGCTATAGTGTGACCAATATGATGATGGGATGGAGGGATGGGCCATGTACCATGGGGAATGTGTTGAATTATGTAGGTGGGTCTGTACTGATGGCGTTGTTTTTCCCTCTCGTGTATCGCCCATGGGGCCGCGGCCAGCCACCCATTTGCCCGTGTTTGAGGTTATATGTTGTACAAATATAGTTGGTTGGGTAGTTTTTGAGATGTGCATGCTTACTATATCTGAATAATTTGTCTCCATATATGGCACTTCTCCTGATTTATAAATGTATATGCAAGAGAGGAGCCTGCACGTTTCACATGCTGTGATTGAAATTTTTGGATGGGAATCTGCGTATTCCCTTATCTGGAATACTGTATGTTTGTTTGGTAGTTTTGTTGTATTGTTTAATTGCAAAATGAAAAACCAATAAAAAATTATTGAATTTAAAAAAAACCATCCAAATAAAATAGATATGAATAAAGTGCAGTTTCGATATAAAGTGCTAATAGTTCTGAGTGCATAAAAACCTATTGACTTAATAATAAGAATTTACTTACCGATAATTCTATTTCTCGTAGTCCGTAGTGGATGCTGGGGACTCCGTAAGGACCATGGGGAATAGCGGCTCCGCAGGAGACAGGGCACAAAAGTAAAAGCTTTAGGATCAGGTGGTGTGCACTGGCTCCTCCCCCTATGACCCTCCTCCAAGCCTCAGTTAGGATACTGTGCCCGGACGAGCGTACACAATAAGGAAGGATTTTGAATCCCGGGTAAGACTCATACCAGCCACACCAATCACACTGTACAACCTGTGATCTGAACCCAGTTAACAGCATGATAACAGCGGAGCCTCTGAAAAGATGGCTCACAACAATAATAACCCGTTTTAGTTAACAATAACTATGTACAAGTATTGCAGACAATCCGCACTTGGGATGGGCGCCCAGCATCCACTACGGACTACGAGAAATAGAATTATCGGTAAGTAAATTCTTATTTTCTCTGACGTCCTAAGTGGATGCTGGGGACTCCGTAAGGACCATGGGGATTATACCAAAGCTCCCAAACGGGCGGGAGAGTGCGGATGACTCTGCAGCACCGAATGAGAGAACTCCAGGTCCTCCTCAGCCAGGGTATCAAATTTGTAGAATTTTGCAAACGTGTTTGCCCCTGACCAAGTAGCAGCTCGGCAAAGTTGTAAAGCCGAGACCCCTCGGGCAGCCGCCCAAGATGAGCCCACCTTCCTTGTGGAATGGGCATTTACATATTTTGGCTGTGGCAGGCCTGCCACAGAATGTGCAAGCTGAATTGTACTACACATCCAACTAACAATCGTCTGCTTAGAAGCAAGAGCACCCAGTTTGTTGGGTGCATACAGGATAACAGCAAGTCAGTTTTCCTGACTCCAGCCGTCCTGGAAACATATATTTTCAGGGCCCTGACAACATCTAGCAACTTGGAGTCCTCCAAGTCCCTAGTAGCCGCAGGTACCACAATAAGCTGGTTCAGGTGAAACGCTGACACCACCTTAGGGAAAAACTGGGGACGAGTCCGCAGCTCTGCCCTGTCCGAATGGACAATCAGATATGGGCTTTTGTGAGACAAAGCCGCCAATTCTGACACTCGCCTGGCCGAGGCCAGGGCCAACAGCATGGTCACTTTCCATGTGAGATATTTCAAATCCACAGATTTGAGCGGTTTAAACCAATGTGATTTGAGGAATCCCAGAACTACGTTGAGATCCCACAGTGCCACTGGAGGCACAAAAGGGGGTTGTATATGCAGTACTCCCCTGACAAACTTCTGGACTTCAGGAACTGAAGCCAATTCTTTCTGGAAGAAAATCGACAGGGCCGAAATTTGAACCTTAATGGACCCCAATTTGAGGCCCATAGACACTCCTGTTTGCAGGAAATGCAGGAATCGACCGAGTTGAAATTCCTCCGTGGGGCCTTCCTGGCCTCACACCATGCAACATATTTTCGCCAAATGTGGTGATAATGTTGTGCGGTCTCCTCCTTCCTGGCTCTGACCAGGGTAGGGATGACCTCTTCCGGAATGCCTTTTTCCCTTAGGATCCGGCGTTCAACCGCCATGCCGTCAAACGCAGCTGCGGTAAGACTTGGAACAGACATGATCCTTGCTGAAGCAAGTCCCTTCTTAGTATCTCTTGAAGTTCCGGGTACCAAGTCCTTCTTGGCCAATCCGGAGCCACGAGTATAGTTCTTACTCCTCTCCGTCTTATAATTCTCAGTACCTTGGGTATGAGAGGCAGAGGAGGGAACACATACACCGACTGGTACACCCACGGTGTTACCAGAGCGTCCCTGCTATTGCCTGAGGGTCTCTTGACCTGGCGCAATACCTGTCCAGTTTTTTTGTTCAGACGGGACGCCATCATGTCCACCTTTGGTCTTTCCCAACGGTTCACAATCATGTGGAAGACTTCCAGATGAAGTCCCCACTCTCCCGGGTGGAGGTCGTGCCTGCTGAGGAAGTCTGCTTCCCAGTTGTCCACTCTCGGAATGAACACCGCTGACAGTGTTATCACATGATTTTTCGCCCAGCGAAGAATCCTTGCTGCCATTGCCCTCCTGCTTCTTGTGCCGCCCTGTCTGTTTACGTGGGCGACTGCCGTGATGTTGTCCGACTGGATCAGCACCGGTTGACTTTGAAGCAGAGGTCTTCCTAGGCTCAGAGCATTGTAAATTGCCCTTAGCTCCAGTATATTTATGTGGAGAGAAGTCTCCAGACTTGACCACACTCCTTGGAAATTTCTTCCCTGTGTGACTGCTCCCCAGCCTCTCAGGCTGGCATCCGTGGTCACCAGGACCCAGTCCTGAATGCCGAATCTGCTGCCCTCTAGTAGATGAGCACTCTGCAGCCACCACAGAAGAGACACCCTTGTCCTTGGAGACAGGATTATCCGCTGATGCATCTGAAGATGCGATCCAAACCATTCGTCCAGCAGATCCCACTGAAAAATTCTTGCGTGAAATCTGCCGAATGGAATCGCTTCGTAAGAAGCCACCATTTTTCCCAGGACTCTTGTGCATTGATGCACTGACACTTGGCCTGGTTCTAGGAGGTTCCTAACTAGCTCGGATAACTCCCTGGCTTTCTCCTCCGGGAGAAACACCTTTTTCTGGACTGTGTCCAGAATCATCCCTAGGAACAGCAGACGTGTCGTCGGAATCAGCTGCGATTTTGGAATATTTAGAATCCACCCGTGCTGTCGTAGAACTACTTGAGATAGTGCTACTCCGACCTCCAACTGTTCTCTGGACCTTGCCCTTATCAGGAGATCGTCCAAGTAAGGGATAATTAAGACGCCTTTTCTTTGAAGAAGAATCATCATTTCGGCCATTACCTTGGTAAAGACCCGGGGTGCCGTGGACAATCCAAACGGCAGCGTCTGAAACTGATAGTGACAGTTCTGTACCACGAACCTGAGGTACCCTTGGTGAGAAGGGCAAATTGGGACATGGAGGTAAGCATCCTTGATGTCCAGGGACACCATATAGTCCCCTTCTTCCTGGTTCGCTATCACTGCTCTGAGTGACTCCATCTTGATTTGAACCTTTGTATGTAAGTGTTCAAAGATTTCAGATTTAGAATAGGTCTCACCGAGCCGTCTGGCTTCAGTACCACAAATAGTGTGGAATAATACCCCTTTCCTTGTTGTAGGAGGGGTACTTTGATTATCACCTGCTGGGAATACAGCTTGTGAATTGTTTCCAATACTGCCTCCCTGTCGGAGGGAGACGTTGGTAAAGCAGACTTCAGGAACCTGCGAGGGGGAGACGTCTCGAACTTCCAATCTGTACCCCTGGGATACTACTTGTAGGATCCAGGGGTCCACTTGCGAGTGAGCCCACTGCGCGCTGAAACTCTTGAGACGACCCCCCACCGCACCTGAGTCCGCTTGTACGGCCCCAGCGTCATGCTGAGGACTTGGCAGAAGCGGTGGAGGGCTTCTGTTCCTGGGAAGGAGCTGCCTGCTGCAGTCTTCTTCCCTTTCCTCTACCCCTGGGCAGATATGACTGGCCTTTTGCCCGCTTGCCCTTATGGGGACGAAAGGACTGAGGCTGAAAAGACGGTGTCTTTTTCTGCTGAGATGTGACTTGGGGTAAAAAAGGTGGATTTTCCAGCTGTTGCCGTGGCCACCAGGTCCGATGGACCGACCCCAAATAACTCCTCCCCTTTATACGGCAATACTTCCATGTGCCGTTTGGAATCTGCATCACCTGACCACTGTCGTGTCCATAAACATCTTCTGGCAGACATGGACATCGCACTTACTCTTGATGCCAGAGTGCAAATATCCCTCTGTGCATCTCGCATATATAGAAATGCATCTTTTAAATGCTCTATAGTCAATAAAATACTGTCCCTGTCAAGGGTATCAATATTTTCAGTCAGGGAATCCGACCAAGCCACCCCAGCGCTGCACATCCAGGCTGAGGCGATCGCTGGTCGCAGTATAACACCAGTATGTGTGTATATACTTTTTAGGATATTTTCCAGCCTCCTATCAGCTGGCTCCTTGAGGGCGGCCGTATCTGGAGACGGTAACGCCACTTGTTTTGATAAGCGTGTGAGCGCCTTATCCACCCTAGGGGGTGTTTCCCAACGCGCCCTAACTTCTGGCGGGAAAGGGTATAACGCCAATAATTTTCTATCGGGGGAAACCCACGCATCATCACACACTTCATTTAATTTATCTGATTCAGGAAAAACTACAGGTAGTTTTTTCACACCCCACATAATACCCTTTTTTGTGGTACTTGTAGTATCAGAAATATGTAACACCTCCTTCATTGCCCTTAACATGTAACGTGTGGCCCTAATGGAAAATACGTTTGTTTCTTCACCGTCGACACTGGAGTCAGTGTCCGTGTCTGTGTCTGTGTCGACCGACTGAGGTAATGGGCGTTTTAAAGCCCCTGACGGTGTTTGAGACGCCTGGACAGGTACTAATTGGTTTGCCGGCCGTCTCATGTCGTCAACCGACCTTGCAGCGTGTTGACATTATCACATAATTCCCTAAATAAGCCATCCATTCCGGTGTCGACTCCCTAGAGAGTGACATCACCATTACAGGCAATTGCTCCGCCTCCTCACCAACATCGTCCTCATACATGTCGACACACACGTACCGACACACAGCACACACACAGGGAATGCTCTGATAGAGGACAGGACCCCACTAGCCCTTTGGGGAGACAGAGGGAGAGTTTGCCAGCACACACCAAAACGCTATAATTATACAGGGACAACCTTATATAAGTGTTTTCCCTTATAGCATCTTAATATATTATAATATCGCCACACAAAATGCCCCCCCCCCTCTCTGTTTTAACCCTGTTTCTGTAGTGCAGTGCAGGGGAGAGCCTGGGAGCCTTCCTAGCAGCGGAGCTGTGTAGGAAAATGGCGCTGTGTGCCGAGGAGAATAGGCCCCGCCCCCTTTTCGGCGGGCTTCTTCTCCCGTTTTTCTGACAACCTGGCAGGGGTTAAATACATCCATATAGCCCCAGAGGCTATATGTGATGTATTTTTAGCCAGCATAGGTACTTTCATTGCTGCCCAGGGCGCCCCCCCCAGCGCCCTGCACCCTCAGTGACCGTTGGTGTGAAGTGTGCTGAGAGCAATGGCGCACAGCTGCCGTGCTGTGCGCTACCTTAAGAAGACTGGGAAGTCTTCAGCCGCCGATTTCTGGACCTCTTCTCTCTTCAGCATCTGCAAGGGGGTCGGCGGCGCGGCTCCGGTGACCCATCCAGGCTGTACCTGTGATCGTCCCTCTGGAGCTAGTGTCCAGTAGCCTAAGAAGCCAATCCATCCTGCACGCAGGTGAGTTCACTTCTTCTCCCCTAAGTCCCTCGTTGCAGTGAGCCTGTTGCCAGCAGGACTCACTGAAAATAAAAAAACTAACAAAACTTTTACTCTAAGCAGCTCTTTAGGAGAGCCACCTAGATTGCACCCTTCTCGGCCGGGCACAAAAACCTAACTGAGGCTTGGAGGAGGGTCATAGGGGGAGGAGCCAGTGCACACCACCTGATCCTAAAGCTTTTACTTTTGTGCCCTGTCTCCTGCGGAGCCGCTATTCCCCATGGTCCTTACGGAGTCCCCAGCATCCACTTAGGACGTCAGAGAAAAAATGCTGAGGGTGGAGGGAATGCCTATCAAAACCTCATAAAAACCATTTAATTTCAAAATGAGCATTCAAACCTCCCGGCGTAAGTGTGCCTAAATTAAAAATCATTTTCATTTCAGCCTGAGCTAATTGATTTGGTAAATCTTTCCTTCTCCAATGACCTTTAATATGTTTCAGACCACAAAATTGTTTGATGGCGGTAGGATTACAACCGTGTTGTACTCTGAAGTGTTCTGAAAGTGCATGGGTTGTCAGGCCTTTTTTTAATATTCCTTAAGTGCTCCCCAAGCCGTACCTTAAGGGGTCTTGAAGTCCTGCCTACGTACCATAAGCCACATGCACATTCTATTCCATAAATTACATTAGAACTATTGCAGGTAATGAAATCTATGATATTAAAACTTTTTTTATTTACCTCAACGTTGGTGATCTTACTTTTGTCAGAATTAACCCCCCTACATCCTAAACATAATCCGCACCTAAAGAAACCTTTTGATTTGATGGTTCCCATCGCTTTTTTCGGCGGGAGAGCACTCTTCACTAAATTCGATTTTAAATTGGGTGCTCGTCTGAAGATGCACTTAGGTTTTGTAGGTAATTGACTCCCTATCACTGGGTCCTTTTTGAGTATTCCCCAATGTTTCTTAATCGCAGTTTCAATGGTTCATCAACTCAGGGTATAGTTTTGAAAAGGTGGATAATGCGAGGAAAAAAATCATGTTATTCAATCCAGCCAAAAAAAAGGAAAAAAAAAGACCATTTAGAGTGGGCCTTTGTAACCTCATTTAGCTCGCAATATAAAACCATTGAAACTGCGATTAAGAAACATTGGGGAATACTCAAAAAGGACCCAGTGATAGGGAGTCAATTACCTACAAAACCTAAGTGCATCTTCAGACGAGCACCCAATTTAAAATCAAATTTAGTGAAGAGTGCTCTCCCGCCGAAAAAAGCGATGGGAACCATCAAATTAAAAGGTTTATTTAGGTGCGGATTATGTTTAGGATGTAGGGGGGTTATTTTTGACAAAAGTAAGATCACCAACGTTGAGGTAAATAAAAAAAGTTTTAATATCATAGATTTCATTACCTGCAAAAGTTCTAATGTAATTTATGGAATTGAATGTGCATGTGGCTTATGGTACGTAGGCAGGACTTCAAGACCCCTTAAGGTACGGCTTGGGGAGCACTTAAGGAATATTAAAAAAGGCCTGACAACCCATGCACTTTCAGAACACTTCACAGTACAACACGGTTGTAATCCTACCGCCATCAAACAATTTTGTGGTCTGAAACATATTAAAGGTCATTGGAGAAGGAAAGATTTACCAAATCAATTAGCTCAGGCTGAAATGAAAATGATTTTTAATTTAGGCACACTTACGCCGGGAGGTTTGAATGCTCATTTTGAAATTAAATGGTTTTTATGAGGTTTTGATAGGCATTCCCTCCACCCTCAGCATTTTATTAAGTCAATAGGTTTTTATGCACTCAGAACTATTAGCACTTTATATCGAAACTGCACTTTATTCATATCTATTTTATTTGGATGGTTTTAAATTTAATTCTGTCATTGAAAATGAATGTTGAATCTATTATTATGGTTCTAACAGTCCTTTTATTTCTCATTAAAGATACCTTTTGCTCATTACATAGAAAGAAAAGGGGTATTTGGAGCTTTGGCTGCTAAAAAAGAAACGGGGCATTTGGAGCTTTGAATGTTAAAGTAAATCAACTATTAAGCACCATGTGAATTTGCTACTAATCTAAAAGCTGATCCCGGAACGCCTGTAAGGAACTATGTCTGACGCTCGGGCCGGGTTGTCATGGAAACCGGCATACGCGTCACAGGAAGTGACGCGACGCAGTTCCACCAGGTTACCATGGAGAGAGAGGTGCACATCACAGAACGTGACGTGAGGGTGAGGAAGCGCTGCCATGGAGACCATCAGAATAACACACTCCGGGATAATTATCGGAATCCCGCATAACTCCAGCATCTGGTCACCAGGGAAACAAGGCAAAAACGTCACCGGAAGTGACGCGATACGGGAATCATGGGAATCCAGTTACTATAGTGATTAGGGTTTTGTTTATGGACACAGCCAATAGGGAGGGGCACAGTAGAGGCCAAAGGACTCAGTAGGAAGTTGATGTTTAGGGTCCACCTGTGCTCCTTGGCATGTGATTGGACAATTCTCATTTAAATATGTTCATGTGATAGGAAGTCAATACACACCAGGAACCTTGAAAAAGACTCCAGTTTAGGAGTGGAAACGCGTTGGGGGCATCTGGGACTACAGGGAGTGTCAGGACGATTGCCGGGGACCAGCGTGGAGATTGATGTAACCTGTTCCAGCTTACAGCACCCATTCATGCACAGTTTGGAACTGTTTGGCCACGGTTCCATTGTCTTCCGGTAATTAGCCTGCATTTTTAAGTCACCAGGAGCTATTTGGTGGAGTTATTGGCACAATTGTAACTCATTCAATTTTATGTATTGTTTTGTATTGTTCTCCACGTGTATTAAACAAGCTTCACTATTGCCATTTTGTTTCATTTCCCTATAGTAAAACTGAATATCATGCAAATGGAAGTTTGACGGTACAATATGATGAGAACAACATTCTGACAGCGCCGGCTAAGTCATTTTCTCCAATTTTTTCTTTGTATTGCATCACGTTGGTGAGGGGTGAAGGGACCTCGTGTGAGTTTATGTGAGCTGGCAGCAGTGTTTTACGCATAGAGCTTTTGTCTAGAAACCATTCTTGGTCAAATTTGTCTTTCCTTCATATTCAATCGCTCAGTGCTGCAATTATACAGAATGTTTAAGCTGAGAGAAAACAGAAAAAGCACTTTTGACTATGTTTTTAGGGAAGAAGGGGACACGGCGGTCCTCATAGATGAAAGTCTTGAAAGCCTGATGAAATAATTAGAAAACACCTTACTAAGAGAAAGCAGGATCTGGTGGGAAGTGGTCACCCTGGAGAGGTACCTTTCCCACCAGATTATTCCTAAAGGTTTAAAGATTAATAAGAACGCCACGTTTACCTCATCAAATGAGGATTTTAAGGCAGAGTGGAATCGGATATTAAGGGCATGTTCATTTTCGTTGATTAATTTAATAATTTCCGATAGGAAACAGGAACTTTCTAAGTTAGAGAATGAAATTACCAACTACAAAACCCTAACAAATCCATTTGTAGAACTAACCGAATACAAAACTTTAGAGAAGCGTATAGAAAATAGTTTAAAGAAGAATGAGAAACTCATAGTGGAGAAAAAAGTTTGGAAGTTCAATAGAGATAAGAAACTAGAGGAATCAGAACATGGAATGAGTGAGGATGACGAACATATAGAACCTACAACACCAATGTCCTCCAGAACTAGTACACCAACTAACAGAAGAAGGTCACCCTCACACAGACAAAATAGGTTCAATGAAAGAAAACAGATGTATCATAGACATCCCCATATTAGAGAAGAGAGGGAGGGTCCAAGAATAAAACCACATGCAAATAGGTTTAACAACCAAAGGGAATATTGGGATAACAGGAGGCAAGACAACCGAAGGATGTATTTCCATGACAAGGAATTCATCAGAAATCCACCACAGGATCGGAGATGGGAAAGAAGAAGAGAACAAGACTTGAATGAGTATAGAGGATACCGAAGACCCATCAATACTCAAAATAGATTTGATTCATTACAAAGGCGGGCCCAATCCCCTTTTTTATACAGGGACAGACGGCAGGAACACAGAAGATAAAATCTAGAGGGAAGAGAGGGGGGAAGAAGAAAAGACCATACAAACGAAAACCACATAAAAGTAAAAACAACAAAGGAATGAAGGGTACATCTGAGAGAAAGCTAGAAAAAGGCTGTGTAAAGATTTTTAATCTAAGTCAACACATCTTAGCTAAAGAAGAAATCTCCCTTTTGGAAAAAGGGCTGAAGTATGCCCCCTCCATCCCCCTTAAGAAATTTGAAACCTTTGTGGATTTACATAAATTTGTGAGGAAACTCAGCCTAAAAAAGTTTTTTCTAACCAAAGAAGGGGAATTAGCGACACCCGCCCCTATTGTTGAAAACACCCCATTTAAACCCAAGTCAATCTTCAATCCAACTTTTGCCCGAGGGAATTTTATAGAGACCTTTCTAAAAATTATGACAGATGAAATTCAAGAAGTTGACTGTAGAAAACTAAAGTCCAATTTGACGTTTAAGGAGCGCGGAGCATTAAAAAATTTGAAGGCTAATGAAGAGCTAGTCATCAAACCAGCAGATAAGGGGGGGGGGGGGGGTCGTGATAATGACCAGAGGCAATTATGAAAAAGAGGTATTGTCACAATTGGAAGATGGTCTCAATTACAGTAAACTTAGAGTGGATCCCACTAACCGTATACAAAAGGAATTGATGAAATTGGTGGATGAATTTTGGACCAAAGGAACTCTAGAAGAAAGAGAGAAAAAATTAATTTTGATTGAAGAGCCCACTATTCCAGTGTTGTATATTTTGCCGAAGGTCCATAAGGATCCAATTAATCCCCCAGGACGCCCCATTGTGTCCGGAGTAGGTTCAATAACATCGAACCTCTCCGAATACATAGATTACAACCTTCAGCCTCTAGTGATAGGTAATAAGGCTCATCTGAAAGACACGAAGAATTTTCTGGAAACCATAAAACAGATTGAGTGGAAAGAGAATTACATCCTGGTTACAGCAGATGTCAAGTCTTTTTACACTATTAATAGGCACCAGGATGGCATTGAGGCTTTAGCTACCACTCTGAGGAAAAGTGACCTGAACACAGATTTGCAAGAATTTTTAATAAATGGTGTGAAGTTCATTTTAGAAAACAATTATTTTGTTTTTAACGGGATTTTTTATCTACAGAACGTCGGCACAGCAATGGGCACCAGGTTCGCTCCAAGTTACGCAAATATTTTCATGGGGCAATGGGAAGAAAATAACATTTGGAACAATTGCCCCTTTGGAGCGAACCTGGTGTCCTGGAAGAGATATATAGATGACGTATTTTTTATATGGGTGGGAGGAGAGGATCTCCTTAAGGAATTTTTTATTTACCTGAACGACAATATTTTAATTATACATTTTACTTTCACGTACAGTGCCACCACTATCGATTTTTTAGATATTACTGTCTTTATTGAAGATGAGTCAATCCGAACGAAAAATTTCATAAAGCCAACGGATTCGGGGACTTATATTAAAATGACAAGCTGCCATCACCCGGACTGGTTAAGCTCTATACCAGAGGGTCAATTTAAACGCTTGAAGCGCAACTGCAACGACACGGAGATATTTGCCATACAGGCAGAGGAGATGCAGGATAGGTTCATCAACTCAGGGTATAGTTTTGAAAAGGTGGATAATGCGAGGAAAAAAATCATGTCCATAGATAGGGAACAGTTATTCAATCCAGCCAAAAAAAAGAAAAAAAAAAGACCATTTAGAGTGGGCCTTTGTAACCTCATTTAGCTCGCAATATAAAACCATTGAAACTGCGATTAAGAAACATTGGGGAATACTCAAAAAGGACCCAGTGATAGGGAGTCAATTACCTACAAAACCTAAGTGCATCTTCAGACGAGCACCCAATTTAAAATCGAATTTAGTGAAGAGTGCTCTCCCGCCGAAAAAAGCGATGGGAACCATCAAATCAAAAGGTTTCTTTAGGTGCGGATTATGTTTAGGATGTAGGGGGGTTAATTCTGACAAAAGTAAGATCACCAACGTTGAGGTAAATAAAAAAAGTTTTAATATCATAGATTTCATTACCTGCAAAAGTTCTAATGTAATTTATGGAATAGAATGGGCATGTGGCTTATGGTACGTAGGCAGGACTTCAAGACCCCTTAAGGTACGGCTTGGGGAGCACTTAAGGAATATTAAAAAAGGCCTGACAACCCATGCACTTTCAGAACACTTCAGAGTACAACACGGTTGTAATCCTACCGCCATTAAACAATTTTGTGGTCTGAAACATTTTAAAGGTCATTGGAGAAGGAAAGATTTACCAAATCAATTAGCTCAGGCTGATATGAAAATTATTTTTAATTTAGGCACACTTATGCCGGGAGGTTTGAATGCTCATTTTGAAATTAAATGTTTTTTTTTTTTTTATGAGGTTTTGATCGGCATTCCCTCCACCCTCAGCATTTTATTAAGTCAATAGGTTTTTATGCACTCAGAACTATTAGCACTTTATATCGAAACTGCACTTTATTCATATCTATTTTATTTGGATGGTTTTAAATTTAATTCTGTCATTGAAAATGAATGTTGAATCTATTATTATGGTTCTATCAGTCCTTTTATTTCTCATTAAAGATACCTTTTGCTCATTACATAGAAAGAAACGGGGTATTTGGAGCTTTGGATGCTAAAAAAGAAACGGGGCATTTGGAGGTTTGAATGTTAAAGTAAATCAACTATTAAGCACCATGTGAATTTGCTACTAATCTAAAAGCTGATCCCGGAACGCCTGTAAGGAACTATGTCTGACGCTCGGGCCGGGTTGTCATGGAAACCGGCATACGCGTCACAGGAAGTGACGCGACGCAGTTCCACCAGGTTACCATGGAGAGAGAGGTGCGCATCACAGAACGTGACGCGAGGGGGAGGAAGCGCTGCCATGGAGACCATCAGAATAACACACTCCGGGATAATTATCGGAATCCCGCATAACTCCAGCATCTGGTCACCAGGGAAACAAGGCAAAAACGTCACCGGAAGTGACGCGATACGGGAATCATGGGAATCCAGTTACTATAGTGATTAGGGTTTTGTTTATGGACACAGCCAATAGGGAGGGGCACAGTAGAGGCCAAAGGACTCAGTAGGAAGTTGATGTTTAGGGTCCACCTGTGCTCCTTGGCATGTGATTGGACAATTCTCATTTAAATATGTTCATGTGATAGGAAGTCAATACACACCAGGAACCTTGAAAAAGACTCCAGTTTAGGAGTGGAAACGCGTTGGGGGCATCTGGGACTACAGGGAGTGTCAGGACGATTGCCGGGGACCAGCGTGGAGATTGATGTAACCTGTTCCAGCTTACAGCACCCATTCATGCACAGTTTGGAACTGTTTGGCCACGTTTCCATTGTCTTCCGGTAATTAGCCTGCATTTTTAAGTCACCAGGAGCTATTTGGTGGAGTTATTGGCACAATTGTAACTCATTCAATTTTATGTATTGTTTTGTATTGTTCTCCACGTGTAACAAGCTTCACTGTTGCCATTTTGTTTCATTTTCCTATGGTGAAACTGAATATCATGCAAATGGAAGTTTGACGGTACAACATGATGAGAACAACATTCTGACAGCGCCGGCTAAGTCATTTTCTCCAATTTTTTCTTTGTATTGCAATCTAGCGGGTCGCTCACTTCACCTGCTGGGTGAAATGAGCGCCCCCCCCCACCCCACACACTCAGCACACATCGCGCTTTGCTGAGCGCCGGGAGAGATGTGTGCTGAGCGGTTCGCTCAGCACACATCTCTCCCGCATCGGGTTGTGAGTACTGGCCTATAGATTCAGTTTGTGCTCGGGGCTCGCTGATTGTTGTTTGCAGAACCATAGGGCTGTGCACAAAAATGTAGAAACGTTTGTAACAGCCCCTCATCTTCCAGGTCATTCCAGGTGCAGCTGTCACCCTCATGGCGGGTTGGTGACTGCTGATGGGAAAGGGGGCTGAGCACGGGCCGCAGCCGGGTAGCACCCGTGTCAGGCTCCCGGCTGCGACCCGTGCTCATAAATGGAAAAGGGGTATTACTAGTGTTACATTTGTTTGTTTTTGTTAGGAGACAAAATTGTTTCCTTATAATGGATGGCCAATCCATCTGCATTGTTTTATAACTTAATAGGTATTTCCAGGGCTGTAACTAGGGCTGTGCAATTGGTCAACAGGAGAAAAAGGGGAAGGGGTAGGGGGGTGAAGAGGTATAATGAATGTTATAGATTATGGGGTCTATTTACTAAGACTTGGCTGGAGATAAAGTCGCTGGAGATAAAGTACCAGCCAATTGTCTGTCATTTTTCAAACCCAGCCTGTAACATGGCAGTTAGGAGCTGATTGGCTGAACTTTATCTCCATCCAAAGTTTAGTAAATAGACCCCTAATTTGGTTACATGTAAGTGCTCATGGGGAGGGGGTAAACACATTACTCTTCTTTATCCCAGGCAATGACACCTCTGGTTACTTGTGACATTATGTAAGTTACAGCCTGTGGGTGCTGAGGTGGTCACAGCCAGTGTCCCCCAGTGAGGGGGAAGCTTCCAGAGCCTTCCCTTGTGTATCTACTTTATTACACATACACACACAGGACACAGCAACGCCACCACAAGGAGCGCGCCCTCGCCGCCGTGACTCGGCTGCGTGAGCGCGCATTCCGCGCCGTCATGTGTGCGTGCGTCCGTCCTCTCCTCGGCTTTGCTTTCTGAGGTAAAAAAAATATTCACACGTTTCCCCACAAAGCCTCCACCTGTTCCCCACGCCGCCGGCGCTGGGTCGCCTCACAGTTGCCCCAGCACTAGCCGCCGGTTGGGGGGGGGAATTAGGACGGAGGCAGCAGTAAAGGGAGACAGCGCGGGGGCGCGCGCACAGTGGCGACGTCTCCCTCTCTCCCCTTAGGCCGCGCTGAGTGGCGGCGGCGCGCACGCACGCACGTACGTCAGTGTGTCGGACAGCAGCGGCGGCGGCCGGGGCGAGAGAGAGAGTCTCCAGCATCGGGAGAAGGAGGAGGGGCAGTCCGCGGCGGCGCCATGGCGACAAACATAGAGGAAATATTCCGCTCCTTCGTGGTCAATAAATTCAAGGAGATCCAGGAGGAGGAGGAGAAGATGATCAGGTAATAGCCGCTGCTGGCTGCGGGGGGGCTGAGGGCTGCGATCCTGCGCTGGGCCCGCTGAGGCCTATACCTAGCGGCCTGGAGTTATGGTGGCCGCTGGCTGCGGTATGGCCCCATGGAGACCAAGGGGATCCCGTATCTTGCATCGTAATCTGATCCCGCAGATCGTATCCCAGCGCTTCCCGGACCTACGCTCTGCCTGCCGGCCACATGCACAGGCCCGGGGTGGGAGGAAGGGGGGGGTGGAGAGGCCGCCTGTGGTACTACAAGTCCCAGCATGCTCTGCGAGTAGGAGGTGGGGGGTAAAAGCTGTTGTGCTGTTTCGCTGTCAGTACTAATCTACACATAACATGGGGTGAGGTTTATTGGTTTGCAATCTGATTTATTATTTTTACATTTTTTAGACCACCTTGTTTTGTAAACCCTTAGGGCAATTCAATTACAGGTGATGGAGACCACTTTCTGTTCTGGAACGTAGACCTGCGTCCATCTAAGTCGCACGTTTGGCCCCGTAGGGGGACATCACTGACATCGCAGGTTTTTCCTCACATAGAGTTGCGCAAGAAAACTTGCGATGCTGCGGCGGGTGGCCGCTGCTGTTCTGAATACACCCCACCTCCCCTATCCTTTTATTTTTGTAATCCTATGTTTGCGTTTTGGAAAATTAGCAAAAAACTGGGATCTTTGCTTCGTTTGTTCATTTTTGGCAAAACGTTTCTCTCCATAATAACGTACAGGAGAGCCGGATGTTTATTTTAGGCTTAATGAGTTTCACAAACAGTTTTTCAGAAGTGGGAGTAGCAGCGCTGAGTGGAGAAGGTTATGGCAAATATACCACAATTGGCATGATCATGGTTTGTGACCTGTCCATAAGCATCCAATCAATGGTTTGGTAATTGCGTGCTGCGGAAGTCCTTGGAGCTTGTCTGCTTCTTTCAATTGTGGATAAACATCAGTCTGTACATATGAGGAGTGAGCAATACGTTTCTGAATGTGCAATACATAGGTAGAGTAGACCCAATCTGGTTGTTAACCGGAATCTCTGACTAAAGCTTTTGTGATATGTCAAGGCACAGAACCATATATAAGCATCACTGCACACTGAAGAAGTCACATGTTTACAAACTCATTATGGAGCTCAACAGAGTCTATTGGAGAGCCATGATCCTCTACCACTACAAAGGGTAAATTTACTACAGGGTGAGGTTTTTTTTTAAATTTTTTTTAAGAAGTGGATGTGTTGCCCAAAGCAACCAATCAGATTCTACTTATCAATCATCTAGCACAATTTTGAAGATAAGAAGTAGAATCTGGTTGATATGGGCAACATCACTTATAAATAAAACCCTCACACTTTAGTAAATTTACCCTGAAGCGTGGTTTGCTAAAGTAGGAGGCTATTGACCGACTGCGAGCTGTTTTTGTGGCAGAAGCACCGTCCCGAACCACTGTGTTTGAGTGGTTTGTAGAATTTAGGCGCCGGAGACTGCCCATGGAAGATGAGACACTGTGGCTAACCTGTGTCTGCCATCACCAAGGTCAACATTGGTGCCGCGTGGGCAGTAGTTGAGGTGGATGCCAGGGTGACCGTGGCTCAGTTGGAGAAGGAGATGGGCATCTCATCAGGATTCCTCCGCTCGTTTGATACTCCACAAAAAGTGTGGCCTGAGCAAGGTTTCTGCATGTTGGGTGCCCCATCAGCTGACTCGAGAGCAGGAGTAGGCTTGGGTGACTTGGAGCAACATGCTGGCCAGGCTTGATGGCGGTCACTCGAACTCTGTCTGGGAGATCGTCAGTGGCGATGGATCCTGGATCTACATCTGCCTCACCAAGTGGTTTGAGCGCATGCAACTTTGCGTCGACTAATCTGATGAATACTTTGGAAAAATGTAATGGTTCGTAGCGCATTTTGTGCCTCCGTAAGCTTATTGCACACCCTTCGTTTTTATGCTGACAGTTGGCCGCTCTGTTGGTGTGTGAGAACGGTAGTATATCTTTATTACTAGGCCACGGTTATAATGCTGTGTTTGTTTACATTGAGCAAAAGCAAAGGTATAGATTCAGTTTTTGCTTTGGACTCGCTGATTGTTGTTTGCAGAACCATAGGGCTGTGCACAAAAATGTGGAAATGTTTGTAACAGCCCCTCATCTTCCAGGTCATTCCAGGTGCAGCTGTCACCCTCATGGCTAATTGATTCAACCCCAAAAGTGTTGTTTTCCATGGGGAGAATTCAATTAGCATCACGGAGATGTAGCTCCCCTGGAGGTATTCAGTTGACTACATCATGCCCGGCATTTAACCTGTGAGATGCACATTACTGCGACTAAGCCCGGGGCTTATCATCGGCAAGGTGCATCTCCCGGGTTAGGAGCCAGATGCGCTGCTGTTACCGCATGTGCCCCAAAGCACTAGTTAATGCCGTATAAGCAATTGGATAGCTTCGGGAACTTAACCTGGGAGCTCTATCCCAGCAATACTAATTGAATTCCCTCATGAATCATAATGTAGAAATTTGGTTGATACATGATTTTAGAATGTTACACTATACATTTGTAGTAAATGTAATTGCACATTTTTTGCTCTTAACGCAATGTCTGGTCCTGTTTTTGTGGTTTTTAAGTGTGTCTGGGAGAAAACTGACCATTATCTCTGCTTAGGGCAGTGGTTCCCAAACTGTGTGCCGTGGCTCCCTGGGGTACCTCGGGACACTTACAGGGGTGCCCTGGGTTGGTGGCCCAGGACCAATTCAAATTATTTATGGTCAATATAATAGGCAAAACCAGTGCTGGTGGCTGTAAGTCATAAAATATGTGGCCAAACAGAAGCGAATCCTGTCCCTCACCACACACCTGACCCTAAGGATGACCTATAAACACAATCTACTTTAATTTAATATTTCTTTTTAAATTTCTCAATAAGACATTTTTGGCCTAGGGGTGCCGTGAAATAAATTCTGATACTCTAGGACAGGCATGTCCATACTGCAGCCCTCCAGCTGTTGTGAAACTACATATCCCAGCATGCCCTGACACAGTTTTGCTGTCAGAGAATGCTAAAGCTGTGTCAGGGCATGCTGGGATGTGTAGTTTCTCAACAGCTGGAGGGCCGCAGTTTGGACATGCCTGCTCTAGGGCGCAGTGATTCAAAAAAGTTTGGAAACCACTGGCTTAGGGGCTTACTTGGGGGGAAAAAAACAAACAAACAAGTAACTGTGCACCTGGGCAAAACCATGCTACACTGTAGGTTGGGCAGATGTATTAAGTGCAGATGGGGTGTCCAAACTGAAATCTGAATTACAGTCTAATAGTAAAGCTGTTTAACATGTGGGCTGCATGCAAAAGCAGCCAGTATTTACCCTGCACAGAAATAATATAATTGTATTTGCTCCCCTTGCATTGCCACATAGGGGTCGATTCAATTCACTGACAGTTGAATAGCGCAGGGAGTTATCTCCCAGCGCTATTCAATACAGCGACAAGTGACCCTCAATTGTTGGGAATTCTTCTCTCACCCCTGGGGGATGAGAGAAGAAACCCGACAAAAGTGCTGCCGCGCGGCCGGCGCGAGGCTGATTCTGTCGGGAATCAGCATCGCGCCGGGGAGTTAAATCGGAGAATGCCCTTTCTCCCAACAATTCAGCCTGTTAAGTCAGCGAGAATGGACCTTCGCCGACTTAACTGGAGCTGAATTGAATAGCGACTGGAGCTAACTCCCGGCGCTATTCAACTGTCGCTGAATTGAATTGACCCCATAGTTTGTTCAAGATACAAAGTAACTTACAGTTTTTTGCTTTACCTCCAAATCAGAATCTGCCCCTTAGCTGGTACGATTCTTTACTGGTTGCTTCATTGAACACCTTATCCGGGTCTATTCCTAAAATGAGCTTTTGACTTGCAGATATTATGCTAGTCTTGGTTTCTGTATTCATTGTTCCTATTGTTGCAGGTCACAAGATCAGTACTGATTGTATTAGGTCACAGTTTAGTAATTTCTTTTTATTTCAGCTGAGAAGAACTGCAGAAAGTTTTTTTTTTTTTTTTGTTGCTTTTTCTTATAAAGACATTGATTAAATCCCTACATTTTTCCATGTAAATTGCGAAATCTTTCCCGTGTGTCAACCCGATTTTGCCGATATTAAGTTGTGTTTATGCAAGGTTGCATTCGTCAGCGTGGCATCGTTCACCATCTTCTCAGATATTTCTGCATTTTGAAGAGATCTGAGGAGGCGACGAATGACCCGCGGGTGCATGCTTCACCGTCAATATCGTACATACACGCAGCACTTTTTAAATGTGTCATTTTGATCGGTCAGAAACGCCCACATTGTTTACAATATTGTGCCGTGTGTGGGCACAGTTCTGGTGCTTTTTATTATTATTTATCTATTGAGCAATTTGTGTTATCATTCCGTTTTGTAAATAGTTTAAGTTTTTGTTCTTTTGAGGCCGTAAAAAAATGGCCACTGCTGCTACTTATCATATTTGCTCATTAAACTTTTCCATGGTTTTAGTATTTGTGAGCAAAGGCAAAATACTTTGCCTTATGCAGTATGTGGATTCATAGAAAAACTGCAATGTATCACTCTGCGCTAATACCTCAGTTAAGCACCAATATGGGTGGAGTCACATGAAGCCAATATTTGTTTGGTTTTTATATATTTTTATGTAGCAACACAAATAAAAGAAACAACATATGCAGACATGTGTTATCTATGGGTGTAGTATTGTATGCCGGCGGCCGGGCTCCTGTAGCCACATGTAATTCAAATTTTATCCGAGATGTGCAGGATATAGGAAAATAGATTAAATATAATACAGTTCCTTGGTTGTAGACCCCTGGTTTATACCGGAGTGTCCTAGGTACCGTCACTTGGCAATCGAACGTGGCTGAATGTCTTAGTCCCAACCGTGTGTATCAGCACAGTGAGTTACGTCTTTAGGCTGCGGGAACATAGATGGTTGTATTGCTCACCATGAGATAAATCGTAGATTGGAGTTCCCTGGCTGATGGCAATGTCCAGGTGTGGAAGGAGCCGGCTAGGAGGCAGACAGACGTCTCCGTTCTCCAAGATGAAATGCCGCTACAACTTCCGAATAAGCTGGTGCGCTGTGTAAGGGGTCTGACTATAAAAGCGTGACACGGCCAGGTGTCTTCAGCGGGTGTCTTGTATGTCCACTAATGTGTTTCGCTCTATATTGGAGCTTTTTCAAAGAGTCTGGATTCATGACAAATTGGGTTTATGAAAACTGATGCATAGGTAACCGTGCACACTTCTGCTGCAACCTATGGGAATCTGTTTGAGGTTTTGCCTTTATTTTTCAAAATTGAACTAAATTGCATTTGCGAGTTTCCTGTGCACCGGTTTTCATAAATTCAACGCAGTATTTGTGTTTCTTGGTTGCTTGTCTCTGCTATTACTAGAGCAGATTCTGAGCTGATATTTTATTAACTAGGTGGATTACGTGGCTAGTTGCTGGTTAAGCGACCCATCATTCAACCACATGAATGTTTAATGCACCCCTGATTTTAGCTTTTCAGGTGTTGTTTGCACCCCTCTTAATATGCGAACTTAAAGCAAGGTCTGGTTTACATAGTACTTATTTCGTGTGTATAAGAAGTGCATAGGGCAACATACAGTACAATTATTTATAGCACCAGCAGACTGCGCCCAACAGCCATTCAATTACTTCTCCGTTTGGGCTTCCGCCTTCAGCACCCAACGGGGGTAGTGAGCTGAAATGAGCGAAAAGTGACCTGTTTGGGTGCCTAAATGTGACTTTTTCGCGTTGTGCGACCTCTCTGGACACGATAAGCATGATTAAGAAAACAATTGACCCGGTATTTCATCCTTGGTAGCTAGTGTTCACTCTAGGATTTGGGCAGGGCGCCGAACTGTGAGGGGCACAAGCGTGTGTGCGCATGCGGGGTGAAGTGGCGTGGCTATGCAAAATAGAAGGCGTGATCATTTCACGTAATAAAAGTGGGTGGCTCAGCCCACAGACGATAAAACTGGGCATGGGCGGCCGGCGGCGTCACTGTTGGGGGCGTGCCCAGCACCTACGGAGGTGCTGGGTTTCACCCAAGCGCTCTCACAGCGTGAATGGATGCCGCGCGCATGCGCACGGCATCTTTACACGCTGGGAGGGTAGGAAGCGGGCGGCTGTTCTAGCAGGGCGCCACAGAAAGGGCAGGGCGAATTTTGGCCTTAAAAAATCAGCGTGAACACTAGTAGCTACCAGGGTTGAATACGGCTGCAACCCGGGTCGCCGTGCGGTGTGAACGGGTTGCCTGGTCGATGCGAGCCGTTTCCTGTTCACACTGTATGGACGGGCGGCGCTTGGAGATCATCTGATCTCAAAGCGGCACCTCCGCACGCTTCACCGCTGACGTCACCAACCCGGCAAAATGCCGGGCTGGTGATGCCAGTGTGAAAGAGGCCTGAGTGGGTCGCACCTGGGAAGCCCCAGTGTACGGCTCCCGGGTGCGACCCGCGTAATGCGGTCTGAAAGGGGTATAAGTGGCAAAAGCTGCAGGGTGTTGTGGAAATAGTTGGAACACGGGCACCTTGCAGCCACCAACATTGGACCGATTCAGTTGTTTGTCTTCCCTGGCGCCCAATGGAGCAGTTCAAGTGTTGCTCGGTTCGTCTGCGCATGCAGCCGTGGAGACGCATTTCACCTCGCAGCCTCCTGAGGTGTGAGCTGAAATGTGCATAAATGCTGTAGTCTGGCTGCTCAAACTGGAGTTTGCACGGCTAAACCTGGTACTAATAGGCGTAAATACGGAGCATGCACGCCCAACGGGACAACAATTAAATAGCTCCGGTGGGCGCCCAATACGTTCGGGTGCCCACAGACAATTGAATGTGGCCTATTGCCATTTTCCTTTGCCCAGGAAATTGTGTGATGTAGGGGGTACTGTAATTCTTGGTGATGTGTTCCGCCGATCTTTGTGTCGCCAAGAATTATATAGTCCCTTTCCCAAAAACGATGGCATTGGCTTGAGGCTTGTAAATTTTACTTGTGTTACTTATTGACAACAGTTTTGACATTTTTCTAACATGTAAGAACAGCAAAGCGTCCCATTTATCATCAGAATGCGATCACATCTGGTGAATGTATCACTGGCACATGCAGGGAGTCTATCCCTGCGATGTGCCTAATGCGGTGCCGCTGCTGCGCATGCGATGTCACGCTGACTACCATGCATAGCAATCATTTCTGGCGGAGGTTTTCTGGGGAACCCTGCTAGAACTACAGCTCGATGTGTAGCTCATAAACTACAATGGGCTAATGCTATCTGAAGATGGCAATATCGAGAATATCGGGATCCAGCTGCCGGTGGGAATAGAGGGATCGCTGCAGGTATGGGAGATATCTGCCACCATCCCTTATTCATTATGGTGATAATATTTGTGGCTAACTCACCCATTTTTGTGACATAGCTGCAAATATTGGTTCATAAATGGACCCCATAATCTCTTTATTAATTTATTATAAGGCACAACAGAGTGTGTACAGAGCCATACAAGGCATATATTTTGCCAGGACAATGGATAAAATTATCATAAAAGGCGAAAACAGGTGTGTAACCCTAATTTGTTTAAAAATAAGTTATACGATAGTGGAACGCAGTGGTTCATCTGCTTTGCGGTCTGAGTGATGTAAACACTGAATCTGGCTTAGCAAACTGGCAGGTGTCTTTCCTATTATTTTATGTAGCCACTCTGGGAATGCTACCATTTAACAGGGTGTAGTATTAGCGGCCGGGATCCTGGGGGCCGCTAATACTTGTGGGCACGGTGGCGCGCTATGCTATTTTCTCTAACGTCCTAGTTGATGCTGGGGACTCCGTAAGGACCATGGGGAATAGACGGGCTCCGCAAGAGACAGGGCACTCTAAGAAAGAATTTGGATACTGGTGTGCTCTGGCTCCTCCCTCTATGTCCCTCCTCCAGACCTCAGTTTGAATCTGTGCCCGGACGAGCTGGGTGCTACTTGGTGAGCTCTCCTGAGCTTGCTAAAAAGAAAGTATTTTGTTAGGTTTTTTTATTTTCAGAAAGATCTTCTGGCAACAGGCTCTCTGCTACGTGGGACTGAGGGGAGAGAAGCAGCCCTACTCATTGAAGATAGGTCCTGCTTCTTAGGCTACTGGACACCATTAGCTCCAGAGGGATCGTACACAGGATCGCACCCATGGTCGTCCAATCCCGGAGCCTCACCGCCGTCCCCCTCGCAGAGCCAGAAGCCGGCGTCAGAAGCAAGAAGACTTCGAAATCGGCGGCAGAAGACCCCAGTCTTCATATGAGGTAGCGCACAGCACTGCAGCTGTGCGCCACTGCTCCCACACTAAACCCACATACTCCGGTCACTGTAGGGGGCAGGGCGCAGGGGGGGGGGGGGGTGCTCTGGGCAGCAATTAGAGACCTCTTGGCAAAAGTATCATATATACAGTTGGGCACTGTATATATGCATGGCCCCCCCCCCATATTTTTACACAGAAACGCGGGACAGAAGCCCGCCGCTGAGGGGGTGGGGCTTCTTCCTCAGCACTCACCAGCGCCATTGTCTCTCCCCTGCTGAATCACGGTAGAAGAGGGTAAAAAGAGAGGGGGGGCACATAAATTTGGCGCAAAAACAGTATATACAGCAGCTACTGGGTTAACACTAAGTTACTGTGTGATTCCTGGGACATATAGCGCTGGGGTGTGTGCTGGCATACTCTCTCTCTGTCTCTCCAAAAGGCCTTGTGGGGGAACTGTCTTCAAATAGAGCATCCCCTGTGTGTGTGGTGTGTTGGTACGCTTGTGTCGGCATGTTTGACGAGGAAGGCTATGTGGAAACAGAGCGGGAACAAATGAATGTGGGGTCGCCGCTGACGGCGCCGACACCTGATTGGATGGATATGTGGAAGGTTTTAAATGATAATGTTACTTCCTTGCATAAAAGGTTGGATAAAGCTGAAGCCTTGGGACAGCCGGGGTCTCAGCCCATGCCTGATCCTATGTCGCAGAGGCCGTCAGGGTCTCAGAAGCACCCACTATCCCAAATTGTTGACACAGATGTCGACACGGATTCTGACTCCAGTGTCGATGGCGATGATGCAAAGTTACAGCCTAAAATGGCTAAAGCCATCCGTTAAATGATTATAGCAATGAAAGATGTGTTGCACATCACAGAGGAAACCCCAGTCCCTGACAAGAGGGTTTATATGTATGGGGAAAAAAGGCAAGAGGTGACCTTTCCCCCTTCACATGAGTTAAATGAGTTATGTGAAAAGGCTTGCCCTTCCTGGGCATGATTCTGGACACAGACCAGAAGAGGGTTTATCTCCCGATGGAGAAGGCTCAGGAGCTCATGACACTGGTCAGAGACCTATTAAAACCAAAACAGGTGTCGGTGCATCACTGCACGCGAGTCCTGGGAAAGATGGTGGCATCATACGAGGCCATTCCCTTCGGCAGGTTCCATGCGAGGACCTTCCAATGGGATCTGTTGGACAAGTGGTCCAGATCACATCTACAGATGCATCGGCTGATCACCCTGTCCCCCAGGGCCAGGGTGTCTCTCCTGTGGTGGCTGCAGAGTGCTCACCTTCTAGAGGGCCGCAGATTCGGCATTCAGGACTGGGTCCTGGTGACCACGGACGCAAGCCTCCGAGGGTGGGGAGCAGTCACACAGGGAAGAAATTTCCAAGGTCTGTGGTCAAGTCAGGAGACTTGTCTTCACATCAACATCCTGGAACTAAGGGCAATATACAACGCCCTCCGTCAAGCGGAGACCCTGCTTCGCGACCGACCGGTGCTGATTCAGTCAGACAACATCACCGCACATCACCGCAGTGGCTCATGTAAACCGCCAAGGCGGCACAAGGAGTAGGGTGGCGATGGCAGAAGCCACCAGAATTCTTCGCTGGGTGGAGAATCACGTAAGTGCACTGTCAGCAGTGTTCATTCCGGGAGTGGACAACTGGGAAGCAGACTTCCTCAGCAGGCACGACCTCCACCTGGGAGAGTGGGGACTTCATCAAGAAGTCTTCACGCAGATTGCAAGTCGGTGGGAACTGCCACAAGTAGACATGATGGCATCCCGCCTCAACAAAAAGCAACAGAGGTATTTCTCTAACGTCCTAGTGGATGCTGGGGACTCCGTCAGGACCATGGGGAATAGCGGCTCCGCAGGAGACAGGGCACAAAAGCAAGCTTTTAGGATCACATGGTGTGTACTGGCTCCTCCCCCTATGACCCTCCTCCAAGCCTCAGTTAGGTTTTTGTGCCCGTCCGAGTAGGGTGCAATCTAGGTGGCTCTCTTAAAGAGTTACTTAGAAAAAGTTTTTAGGTTCTTTATTTTCAGTGAGTCCTGCTGGCAACAGGCTCACTGCATCGAGGGACTTAGGGGAGAGATTTTCAACTCACCTGCGTGCAGGATGGATTGGATTCTTAGGCTACTGGACACCATTAGCTCCAGAGGGAGTCGGAACACAGGGCTCGCCCTGGGGTTCGTCCCGGAGCCGCGCCGCCGACCCCCCTTGCAGATGCTGAAGATGAAGAGGTCCGGAACCAGGCGGCAGAAGACTTTCAGTCTTCATCAGGTAGCGCACAGCACTGCAGCTGTGCGCCATTGTTGTCAGCACACTTCTCACAGCAGTCACGGAGGGTGCAGGGCGCTGGGGGGGGGCGCCCTGGGCAGCAATGTATAATACCTGTATGGCGAAAAATACATCACATATAGCCCTTGAGGCTATATGGATGTATTTAACCCCTGCCAGATATCAAAAACTCCGGAGAAGAAGCCCGCCGAAAAGGGGGCGGGGCCTATTCTCCTCAGCACACAGCGCCATTTTCCCTCACAGAAATGCTGGTGGGAAGGCTCCCAGGCTCTCCCCTGCACTGCACTACAGAAACAGGGTTAAAACAGAGAGGGGGGGCACTGATTTGGCGATATGTACATATATTAAAATGCTATAAGGGAGGAACACTTATATAAAGGTTGTCCCTGGATAATTATAGCGTTTTGGTGTGTGCTGGCAAACTCTCCCTCTGTCTCCCCAAAGGGCTAGTGGGTCCTGTCCTCTATCAGAGCATTCCCTATGTGTGTGCTGTATGTCGGTACGTGTGTGTCGACATGTATGAGGTAAATGTTGGTGAGGAGGCGGAGCAAATTGCCTGTAATGGTGATGTCACTCTCTAGAGAGTCGACACCGGAATGGATGGCTTATTTATGGAATTACGTGATAATGTCAACACGCTGTAAGCCGGTTGACGACATGAGAGGGCCGGCGAACAAATTAGTATCTGTCCAGGCGTCTCAAACACCGTCAGGGGCTGTAAAATGCCCATTTACCTCAGTCGGTCGACACAGACCCAGACAAGGACACTGATTTCAGTGTCGACGGTGAAGAAACAAACGTATTTTCCTTTAGGGCCACACGTTAAGGGCAATGAAGGAGGTGTTACATATTTCTGATACTCCAAGTACCACAAAAAAGGGTATTATGTGTGAGGTGAAAAAACTACCTGTAGTTTCTCTATCGTCCTAAGTGGATGCTGGGGTTCCTGAAAGGACCATGGGGAATAGCGGCTCCGCAGGAGACAGGGCACAAAAAAGTAAAGCTTTTACCAGATCAGGTGGTGTGCACTGGCTCCTCCCCCTATGACCCTCCTCCAGACTCCAGTTAGATTTTGTGCCCGAACGAGAAGGGTGCAATCTAGGTGGCTCTCCTAAAGAGCTGCTTAGAGAAAGTTTAGCTTAGGTTTTTTACTTTACAGTGAGTCCTGCTGGCAACAGGATCACTGCAACGAGGGACTTAGGGGAGAAGTAGTGAACTCACCTGCGTGCAGAGTGGATTTGCTGCTTGGCTACTGGACACTAGCTCCAGAGGGACGATCACAGGTACAGCCTGGATGGTCACCGGAGCCGCGCCGCCGGCCCCCTTGCAGACGCTGAAGAGAGAAGAGGTCCAAAATCGGCGGCTGAAGACTCCTGAGTCTTCATAAAGGTAGCGCACAGCACTGCAGCTGTGCGCCATTTTCCTCTCAGCACACTTCACACAACAGTCACTGAGGGTGCAGAGCGCTGGGGGGGGCGCTCTGAGAGGCAAATAAAAACCTTATTAGAGGCAAAAAATACCTCACATATAGCCCACAGAGGCTATATGGAGATATTTAACCCCTGCCTAACTTCAAAAATAGCGGGAGACGAGCCCGCCGGAAAAGGGGCGGGGCCTATCTCCTCAGCACACAGCGCCATTTTCTCTCACAGAAAAGCTGGAGAGAAGGCTCCCAGGCTCTCCCCTGCACTGCACTACAGAAACAGGGTTAAAACAGAGAGGGGGGGCACTGATTTTGGCGATATTGTATATATATAAAAGATGCTATAAGGGAGAAACACTTATATAAGGTTGTCCCTATATAATTATAGCGTTTTTGGTGTGTGCTGGCAGACTCTCCCTCTGTCTCCCCAAAGGGCTAGTGGGTCCTGTCCTCTGTCAGAGCATTCCCGGTGTGTGTGCTATGTGTCGGTACGTGTGTGTCGACATGTATGAGGACGATGTTGGTGAGGAGGCGGAGAAATTGCCTGTAATGGTGATGTCACTCTCTAGGGAGTCGACACCGGAATGGATGGCTTATTTAGAGAATTACGTGAGAATGTCAACACGCTGCAAGGTCGGTTGACGACATGAGACGGCCGACAATCTATTAGGACCGGTCCAGGCGTCTCAGAAACACCGTCAGGGGTTTTAAAAACGCCCATTTACCTCAGTCGGTCGACACAGACACAGACACGGACACTGAATACAGTGTCGACGGTGAATAAACAAACGTATTTCTCATTAGGGCCACACGTTAAGGGCAATGAAGGAGGTGTTACGTGTTTCTGATACTACAAGTACCACAAGAAAGGGTATTATGTGGGAGTGAAAAAACTACCTGTAGTTTTTCCTGAATCAGATAAAATAAAATGAAGTGTGTGAGGATGCGTAGGGTTACCCCGATAGCAAATATTGGCGTTATACCCTTTCCCGCCAGAAATTAGGGTACGTTGGGAAACACCCCTTAGGGTGATAAGGCGCTCACACGCTTATCAAGTGGCGTTACCGTCTCCAGATACGGCCGCCCTCAAGGAGCCAGCTGATAGGAAGCTGGAAAAATATCCTAAAAAGTATATACACACATACGGTGGTTATACTGCGACCAGCGATCGCCATCAGCCTGGAGATGCAGTGCTGGGTTGGCTTGGTCGGATTCCCTGACTGAAAATATTTTATTCATGTAGAGCATTTAATAGGATGCATTCTATATATATGTATGTGAGATGCACAGAGGGATATTTGCTCTCTGGCATCAAGATAAGTGCGTTGTCCATATCTCCCAGAAGATGTCAGGGACACGACAGTGGTCAGGTGATACAGATCCCATACGGCAGATGGAAGTATTGCTGTATAAAGGGAAGGAGTTATTTGGGGGTCGGTCCATCGGACCTGGGGACCACAGCAACAGCTGGGAAATCCAACCTTTTTTACCCCAAGTTACATCTCAGCTAAAAAAGACACCGTCTTTTCAGCCTCAATCTTTCCTTTCCCATGAGGGCATGCAGGCAAAAGGCCAGTCATATCTGCCCAGACATAGAGGTAAGGGAAGTAGACTGCAGCAGGCAGCCCTTTCCCAGGAAAAGAAGCCCTCCACCGCGTCTGCCAAGTCCTCAGCATGACGCTGGGGCCGTGCAAGCGGACTCAAGGTGGGGGGGTAGTCTCAAGAGTCTCAGGGCGCAGTGGGATCACTCGCAAGTTGACCCCTAGATCGTACGAGTATTATCCCAGGGGTAAAGATTGGAGAGTCGAGACATCTTCTCCTCGCAGGTTCCTGAAGTCTGCTTTACCAACGGCTCCCTCCGACAGGGAGGCAGCATTGGAAACAATTCACAAGCTGTATATCCAGCAGGTGATAATCAAAGTACCCCTCCTACGACAAGGAAAAGGGTATTATTTTTCCACACTATATGGTGGTACTGAAGCCAGACGGCTTGGTGACACATAGTCTAAATCTAAAATGTTTTGAACACTTACATAAAAGGTTCAAATCGAGATAAAGTCACTCAGAGCAGTGATAGCGAACCGGAAAAAAGGGGACTATATGGTGTCCCTGGACATCAAGGATTACCTCCATGTCCAAATTTTGTCCTTCTCATCAAGGGTACCTCTGGTTCGTGGTACAGAACTGTCAATATCAGTTTCAGACGATGCCGTTTGAATTATCCACGGCACCCCGGGCCTTTTTACCAAGGTAATGGCCGAAAAGATGTTTCTTCAAAGAAAAAAGGCATCTAAATTATCCCTTACTTGCACGACCTAAAAAGGGCAAGTTCCAGAGAACAGTTGGAGGTCGGAAGAGCACTATCTAAAGTAGTTCTTCGACGGCACGACTGGATTCTAAATATTCCAAGAATCGCAGCTGTTTTCCGACGATACGTCTGCTGTTCCTAGGGATGATTCTGGACACGGTTCAGAAAAAGGTTTTTCTTCCCGAGGAAAAAGCCAAGGAGTTATCCGACCTGTCAGGAACCTCCTAAAACCAGGAAAGGTGTCTGTACATCAATGCACAAGAGTCCTGGGAAAAATGGTGGCTTTTTACGAAGCAATTCCATTCGGCAGATTCCATGCAAGAATTTTCCAAAGGGATCTGTTGGACAAATGGTCAGGGTCGCATCCTCAGATGCACCTGCGAATAACCCTGTCGCCAAGGACAAGGGTATATCTTCTGTGGTGGTTGCAAAAGGCTCATCTATTGGAGGGCCGCAGATTCGGCATACAGGATTTGATCCTGGTGACCACGGACGCCAGCCTGAGAGGCTGGGGAGCAGTCACACAAGGAAGAAACTTCCAGGGGGTATGGACGAACCTGGAAAAGTCTCTTCACATAAACATTCTGGTACTAAGAGCAATCTAAAATGCTCTAAGCCAGGCGGAACCACTCCTGCAAGGAAAACCGGTGTTGATTCAGTCGGACAACATCACGGCGGTCGCCCATGTAAACAGACAGGGCGGCACAAGAAGCAGGAGTGCAATGGCAGAAGCTGCCAAGATTCTTCGCTGGGCGGAAAATCACGTAATAGCACTGTCAGCAGTGTTCTTCCCGGGCGTGGACAACTGGGAAGCAGACTTCCTCAGCAGACACGATATTCACCCGGGAGAGTGGGGTCTTCATCCAGAAGTCTTCCACATGCTAATAAACTGTTGGGAAAGACCAATGGTAGACATGATGGCGTCTCGCCTCAACAAGAAACTGGACAAGTATTGCGCCAGGTCAAGAGATCCACAGGCAATAGCTGTGGACGCACTGGTAACACCTTGGGTGTACAAATCAGTATATGTGTTTCCTCCTCTGCCTCTCATACCAAAGGTATTGAAGATTATACGGTGAAGAGGAGTAAGAACAATACTAGTGGCTCCGGATTGGCCAAGAAGGACTTGGTACCCGGAACTTCAAGAGTTGGTCACGGACGACCCGTGCCCTCTACTTCTGAGAAGGGACCTGCTACAACAGGGTCCCTGTCTCTTTCAAGACTTACCGCGGCTGCGTTTGACGGCATGGCGGTTGAACGCCAGATCCTAAAAGGGAAAGGCATTCCAGAAGAAGTCATTCCTACCTTGATTAAGGCAAGGAAGGAAGTCACCGCGAAACATTATCACCGCATTTGGCGAAAATATGTCGCGTGGTGCGAGGATCGGAGTGTTCCGACGGAGGAATTTCAACTGGGTCGTTTCCTACATTTCCTACAATCAGGATTGTCTATGGGTCTCAAATTGAGATCTATTAAGGTTCAAATTTCGGCCCTGTCAATATTCTTCCAAAAAGAATTGGCCTCAGTTCCTGAGGTACAGACTTTTGTTAAAGGAGTACTGCATATACAGCCTCCTGTGTTGCCTCCGGTGGCACCGTGGGATCTAAATGTAGTTTTAGATTTCCTCAAATCCCATTGGTTTGAACCATTGAAAAAGGTGGATTTTAAATATCTCACATGGAAAGTGACTATGTTACTGGCCCTGGCTTCCGCCAGGAGAGTATCTGAATTGGCGGCTTTATCTTATAAAAGCCCTTATCTAATCTTCCATTCGGATAGGGCAGAACTGAGGACTCGTCCGCATTTTCTCCCTAAGGTGGTATCAGCGTTTCACCTGAACCAACCTATTGTGGTGCCTGCGGCCACTGGCGACTTGGAGGACTCCAAGTTGTTGGACGTTGTCAGAGCCTTAAAAATATACATTTCAAGGACGGTTGAAGTCAGAAAATCTGACTCGCTGTTGATACTATATGCACCCAACAAGTTGGGTGCCCCTGCTTCTAAGCAGACGATTGCTCGTTGGATTTGTAACACAATTCAACTTGCTCATTCTGTGGCAGGCCTGCCACAGCCTAAATCTGTTAAGGCCCATTCCACAAGGAAGGTGGGCTCATCTTGGGCGGCTGCCCGAGGGGTCTCGGCATTACAATTCTGCCGAGCAGCTACGTGGTCGGGGGAAAACACGTTTGTAAAATTCTACAAATTTGATACCCTGGCAAAAGAGGACTTGGAATTCTCTCATTCGGTGCTGCAGAGTCATCCGCACTCTCCCGCCCGTTTGGGAGCTTTGGTATAATCCCCATGGTCCTTTCAGGAACCCCAGCATCCACTTAGGACGATAGAGAAAATAAGAATTTACTTACCGATAATTCTATTTCTCGGAGTCCGTAGTGGATGCTGGGCGCCCATCCCAAGTGCGGATTATCTGCAATACTGTACATAGTTATTGTTAACAAATTCGGGTTATATTGTTAAGGAGCCATCTTTAAGAGGCTCTTTCTGTTATCATACTGTTAACTGGGTTTAGATCACAAGTTGTACGGTGTGATTGGTGTGGCTGGTATGAGTCTTACCCGGGATTCAAATTGCCTCCCTTATTGTGTACGCTCGTCCGGGCACAGTACCTAACTGGAGTCTGGAGGAGGGTCATAGGGGGAGGAGCCAGTGCACACCACCTGATCTGGTAAAAGCTTTACTTTTTTGTGCCCTGTCTCCTGCGGAGCCGCTATTCCCCATGGTCCTTTCAGGAACCCCAGCATCCACTACGGACTCCGAGAAATAGAATTATCGGTAAGTAAATTCTTATTTTTTCCTGAATCAGATAAATTATATGAGGTGTGTGATGATGCGTGGGTTTCCCCCGATAGAAAATTATTGGCGGTATACCTTTTCCCGCCAGAAGTTAAGGCGCGTTGGGAAACACCCCTCAGGGTGGATAAGGCGCTCACACGCTTATCAGAACAAGTGGTGGTACCATCTACAGATAGGACCGTACTTAAGGAGCCAGCTAATAGGAGGCTGAAAAATATCCTAAAAAGTATACACACACATGCTGGTGTTATACTGTGACCAGCGATCGCCTCAGCCTGGATGTGCAGACCTGAGGTGGCTTGGTCGGATTCCCTGACTAAAAATATTGATACCCTTGACAGGGACAGTATTTTATTGACTATAGAGCATTTAAAGGATGCATTTCTATATATGCGAGATGCGCAGAGGGATATTGCACTCTGGCATCAAGAGTAAATGCGATGTCCATATCTGCAAGAAGATGTTTATGGACACGACAGTGGTCAGGTGATGCAGATTCCAAACGGCACAAAGATGTATTGCCGTATAAAGGGGAGGAGTTATTTGGGGTCGGTCCATGGGACCTGGTGGCCACGGCAACTGCTGGAAAATCCACCGTTATTTACCCTAAGTCACATCTCTGCAGAAAAAGACACCGTCTTTTCAGCCTCAGTCTTTTCGTCCCTATAAGAGTCATATCTGCCCAGGGATAGAGAAAAGGGAAGAAGACTGCAGCAGGCAGCCCATTCCCAGGAATAGAAGCCCTTCGCCGCTTCTACTAAGTTCTCAGCATGACGCTGGGACCGTACAGGACCCCTGGATCCTACAAGTAGTATCCAAGGGGTACAGATTGGAATGTCGAGGCGTTTCCCCCCTCGCAGGTTCCTGTAGTCTGCTGTACCAATGTCTCCCTCCGACAGGGAGGCAGTATTGAAAATAATTCACAAGCTGTATTCCCAGCAGGTGATAATAAAAATACCCCTCCTACAACAAGGAAAGGGGTATTGTTCCACACTATATGGTGGTACTGAAGCCAGAAGGCTAGGTGAGACCGATTCTAAATCGAAAAAATTTTTTGAACACTTACAAAGGTTCAAATTCAGATGGAGTCACTCAGAGCAGTGATAGCAAACAAGGGGACTATATAGTGTCCCGGGACATCAGGGATGCTTACCTCCATGTCCCAAAAATTTGCTTTTCTCACCAAGGGTACCTCAGGTTCGTGGTACAGAACTGTCACTATCAGTTTCAGACGATGCCGTTGGATTGTCCAAGGCACCCCGGGTCCTTACCAAGGTAATGACCGAAATGAGGATTCGTCGTCAAAGAGAATGGTCGACCTCCTGATAAGAACAAGGTCCAGAGAACAGTTGGAGGTCGGAGTAGCACTATCTCAAGTAGTTCTACGACAGCACGGGTGGATTCTAAATATTCCATAACCGCAGTTGTTCCGACGACACGTCTGCTGGTCCTAGGGATGATTCTGGACACAGTCCAGGAAAAGGTGTTTCTCCCAGAGGAGAAAGCCAGGGAGTTATCCGAGCTAATCGGGATCCTCCTAAAACCAGGAAAAGTGTCAGTGCATCATTGCACAAGAGTCCTGGTAAAAATGGTGGCTTATTACGAAGCGCTTCCATTCGGCAGATTTCACGCAAGAACTCTTCAGTGGGATCTGCTGGACAAATGGTCCGGATCGCATCTTCAGATGCATCAGCGGATAACCCTATATCCAAGGACAAGGGTGTCTCTCCTGTGGTGATTACAGAGTGCTCATCTTCTAGAGGGCCGCAGATTCGGCATTCAGGATTGGATGCTGGTAACCACGGAGGCCAGCCTGAGAGGCTGGGGAGCAGTCACACAGGGAAAAAATTTCCAGGGAGTGTGATCAAGTCTGGAGAATTCTCTCCACATAAATATACTGGAGCTAAGAGCAAATTTATAATGCTCTAAGTTTAGCAAGGCCCCTGCTTCAAGGTCAGCCGGTATTGATCCAGTGGGATAACATCACGGCAGTCGCCCACGTAAACAGAAAGGGCGGCACAAGAAGCAGGAGGGCAGTGGTCAAAACGGCAAGGATTTTTCGCTAGGCGGAAAATCATGTGTTAGCACTGTCAGCAGTGTTCATTCCGGGAGTGGATGACTGGGAAGCAGACTTCCTCAGCAGGCACGACCTCCACCCGGGAGAGTGGGAACTTCATCGGGAAGTTTTCCGCATGATTGTGAACCGTTGGGAAAGACCAAAGGTGGACATGATGGCGTCCCGCCCGAACAAAAAACGTGACAGGTATTGCGCCAGGTCACGAGACCTTCAGGCGATAGCTGTGGACGTCCTGGTAACACCGTGGGTGTAACAGTCGGTGTATGTGTTCCCTCCTCTGTTTCTCATAACCAAGGTATTGAGAATTATAAGACGTAGAGGAGTAAGAACTATACTCGGGCTCCGGATTGGCCAAGAGGGACTTGGTACCCGGAACTTCAAGAGATGCTCACAGAGGACTAATGGCCTCGGGAGCTAAGATGGGATTTGCTTTCAGCAAGAACCATGTCTGTTCCAAGAGGAACCGTGGCATCTGCCTCTAAGAAAGGACCTGCTCCAGCAGGGACCTTGTCTGTTCCAAGACTTACCGCGACTGCGTTTGACGGCATGGCGGTTGAACGCCGGATCCTAAGGGAAAAGGCATTCCGGAAGAAGTCATACCTACCCTGGTCAAAGCCAGGAAGGAGGTGACCGTACAACGTTATCACCACATGTGGTGAAAATATGTTGCGTGGGTGAGGCCAGGAAGGCCGCACGAAAAAATTTCGACTAGGTCGATTTCTGCACTTCCTGAAAACAGGAGTGTCTATGAGCCTCAAATTGGGGTCCATTAAGGTTCAAGTTTCGGCCCTGTAGATTTTCTTCCAGAAAAAATTGGCTTCAATTCCTGAAGTCCAGACGTTTGTCAAGGGAGTATTGCATATACAGCCCCTTGTGTGCCTCCAGTGGCACCGTGGGATCTCAACGTAGTGTTGGGATTCCTAAAATCATATTGGTTTGAACCGCTCAAATCTGTGGATTTGAAATATCTCACATGGAAAGTGACCATGTTGTGGCCCTGGCCTCGGCCAGACGATTGTCAGAATTGGGGGCTTTGTCTTAAAAAAGCCCATATTTGTTTTTCCAGTCGGACAAGGCAGAACTGTGGACTCGTCCCCAGTTTCTTCCTAAGGTGGTGTCAGCGTTTCACCTGAAACAACATATTGTGGTGCCTGCGGCTACTAGGGACTTGGAGGACTCCAAGTTGCTAGACGTTGTCAGGGCCCTGAAAATATATGTTCCAGGACGGTTGGAGTCAGGAAATCTGACGCGCTGTTTATCCTGTATGCACCCAACAAGCTGGGTGCTCCTGCTTCTAAGCAGACTATTGCTCGTTGGATTTGTAGTACAATTCAGCTTGCACATTCTGTGGCAGGCCTGCCACAGCCAAAATCTGTAAGTGCCCATTCCACAAGGAAGGTGGGCTCATCTTGGGCGGATGCCCGAGGGGGTCTCGGCTTTAAAATTTTGCCGAGCAGTTACGTGGTCAGGGGGGAACACGTTTGTAAAATTCTACAAATTTGATACCCTGGCTGAGGAGGACCTGGAGTTCTCTCATTCGGTGCTGCAGAGTCATCCGCACTCTCCCGCCCGTTTGGGAGCTTTGGTATAATCCCCATGGTCCTGACGGAGTCCCCAGCATCCACTAGGACGTTAGAGAAAATAAGATTTTACTTACCGATAAATCTATTTCTCGTAGTCCGTAGTGGATGCTGGGCGTCCATCCCAAGTGCGGATTGTCTGCATTACTTGTACATAGTTATTGTTACAAAAATCGGGTTATTATTGTTGTGAGCCATCTTTTTTAGAGGCTACTTCATTGTTATCATACTGTTAACTGGGTTCAGATCACAAGTTGTACGGTGTGATTGGTGTGGCTGGTATGAGTCTTACCCGGGATTCAAGATCCTTCCTTATTGTGTACGCTCGTCCGGGCACAGTACCTAACTGAGGCTTGGAGGAGGGTCATAGGGGGAGGAGCCAGTACACACCATGTGATCCTAAAAGCTTGCTTTTGTGCCCTGTCTCCTGCGGAGCCGCTATTCCCCATGGTCCTGACGGAGTCCCCAGCATCCACTACGGACTACGAGAAATAGATTTATCGGTAAGTAAAATCTTATTTGCGCCAGGTCAAGAGACCCTCAGGCGATAGCTGTAGACGCTCTAGTGACACCTTGGGTGTTCCAGTCGGTGTATGTATTTCCTCCTCTTCCTCTCATAACCAAGGTACTGAGAATCATAAGAAGAAGAGGAGTGAGAACAATACTCATTGTTCCGGATTGACCAAGAAGGACTTGGTATCCAGAGCTGCAAGAAATGCTCACAGAGGACCCATGGCCTCTGCCTCTAAGACAGGACTTGTTGCAACAGGGGCCCTGTCTGTTCCAAGACTTACCGCGGCTGCGTTTGACGGCATGGCGGTTGAACGCCGGATCCTAGCAGAGAAAGGCATTCCGGATGAGGTTATTCCTACGCTGATAAAGGCTAGGAAGGACGTGACGGCTAAATATTTTCTCCGTATATGGCAAAAATATGTTGCTTGGTGTGAGGCCAGGAATGCCCCTACGGAGGAATTCCAGCTGGGCCATTTCCTTCACTTCCTACAGTCGGGAGTGACTTTGGGCCTAAAATTGGGTTCCATTAAGGTCCAGATTTCGGCCCTATCCATTTTCTTTCAAAAAGTACTGGCTTCTCTTTCTGAAGTTCAGACGTTTGTAAAGGGAGTGCTGCATATTCAACCCCCTTTTGTGCCTCCAGTGGCACCTTGGGATCTTAACGTGGTGTTGAGTTTCCTGAAGTCACACTGGTTTGAGCCACTTTAAACCGTGGAGTTAAAATTTCTCACGTGGATTGTGCTCATGCTATTAGTCTTGGCTTCAGCCAGGCGTGTGTCAGAATTAGCGACTTTGTCACATAAAAGCCCCTATCTGGTTTTCCATATGGACAGGGCTTGCGGAACCGTCCGCAATTTCTGCCAAAAGTGGTGTCATCCTTTCATATGAACCAACCTATTGTGGGGCCTGTGGCTACTCGTGACTTGGAGGATTCCGAGTTACTAGATGTGGTCAGGGCTTTGAAGGTTTATGTAGCCAGAACGGCTAGAGTCAGGAAAACGGAGTCTCTATTTCTCTATCGTCCTTGTGGATGCTGGGGTTCCTGAAAGGACCATGGGGAATAGCGGCTCCGCAGGAGACAGGGCACAAAAAGTAAAGCTTTCCGATCAGGTGGTGTGCACTGGCTCCTCCCCCTATGACCCTCCTCCAGACTCCAGTTAGATTTTTGTGCCCGGCCGAGAAGGGTGCAATCTAGGTGGCTCTCCTAAAGAGCTGCTTAGAGAAAGTTTAGCTTAGGTTTTTTATTTTACAGTGAGTCCTGCTGGCAACAGGATCACTGCAACGAGGGACTTAGGGGAGAAGGAGTGAACTCACCTGCGTGCAGGATGGATTGGCTTCTTGGCTACTGGACATCAGCTCCAGAGGGACGATCACAGGTACAGCCTGGATGGTCACCGGAGCCGCGCCGCCGGCCCCCTTGCAGATGCTGAAGTAAGAAGAGGTCCAGAATCGGCGGCTGAAGACTCCTGCAGTCTTCTAAAGGTAGCGCACAGCACTGCAGCTGTGCGCCATTTTCCTCTCAGCACACTTCACACGGCAGTCACTGAGGGTGCAGGGCGCTGGGAGGGGGGCGCCCTGGGAGGCAAATGAAAACCTTTTTTGGCGAAAAATACCTCACATATAGCCCCCAGAGGCTATATGGAGATATTTAACCCCTGCCAAGATTCACTAAATAGCGGGAGACGAGCCCGCCGAAAAAGGGGCGGGGCCTATCTCCTCAGCACACAGCGCCATTTTCTCTCACAGAAAGCCTGGAGAGAAGGCTCCCAGGCTCTCCCCTGCACTGCACTACAGAAACAGGGTTAAAACAGAGAGGGGGGGCACTGATTTTGGCGATATTGAGATATATAAAGATGCTATAAGGGAAAACACTTATATAAGGTTGTCCCTATATAATTATAGCGTTTTGGTGTGTGCTGGCAAACTCTCCCTCTGTCTCCCCAAAGGGCTAGTGTGGGTCCTGTCCTCTGTCAGAGCATTCCCGGTGTGTGTGCTGTGTGTCGGTACGTGTGTGTCGACATGTTGAGGACGAGGTTGGTGAGGAGGCGGAGAAATTGCCTGTAATGGTGATGTCACTCTCTAGGGAGTCGACACCGGAATGGATGGCTTATTTAGGGAATTACGTGAGAATGTCAACACGCTGCAAGGTCGGTTGACGACGTGAGACGGCCGACAAACTATTAGTACCGGTCCAGGCGTCTCAGAAACACCGTCAGGGGCGTTAAAAACGCCCATTTACCTCAGTCGGTCGACACAGACACAGACACGGACACTGAATCCAGTGTCGACGGTGAATAAACAAACGTATTTCTCATTAGGGCCACACGTTAAGGGCAATGAAGGAGGTGTTGCATATTTCTAATACTACAAGTACCACAAAAAAGGGTATTATGTGGGAGTGAAAAAACTACCTGTAGTTTTTCCTGAATCAGATAAAATAAAATGAAGTGTGTGATGATGCGTGGGGTTACCCCGATAGCAAATATTGGCGTTATACCCTTTCCCGCCAGAAATTAGGGCGCGTTGGGAAACACCCCTTAGGGTGATAAGGCGCTCACACGCTTATCAAGTGGCGTTACCGTCTCCAGATACGGCCGCCCTCAAGGAGCCAGCTGATAGGAAGCTGGAAAGATATCCTAAAAAGTATATACACACATACGGTGGTTATACTGCGACCAGCGATCGCCATCAGCCTGGAGATGCAGTGCTGGGTTGGCTTGGTCGGATTCCCTGACTGAAAATATTTTATTCATATAGGGCATTTAATAGGATGCATTCTATATATATGTACGTGAGATGCACAGAGGGATATTTGCTCTCTGGCATCAAGATAAGTACGTTGTCCATATCACCCAGAAGATGTCATGGACACGACAGTGGTCAGGTGATACAGATCCCATACGGCACATGGAAGTATTGCCGTATAAAGGGAAGGAGTTAGTTGGGGTCGGTCCATCGGACCTGGGGACCACGGCAACAGCTGGGAAATCCAACCTTTTTACCCCAAGTTACATCTCAGCTGAAAAAGACACCGTCTTTTCAGCCTCAATCCTTCCTTTCCCATGAGGGCATGCAGGCAAAAGGCCAGTCATATCTGCCCAGACATAGAGGTAAGGGAAGTAGACTGCAGCAGGCAGCCCCTTCCCAGGAAAAGAAGCCCTCCACCGCGTCTGCCAAGTCCTCAGCATGACGCTGGGGCCATGCAAGCGGACTCAAGGTGGGGGGGTAGTCTCAAGAGTCTCAGCGCGCAGTGGGATCACTCGCAGGTTGACCCCTAGATAGTACAAGTATTATCCCAGGGGTACAGATTGGAGAGTCGAGACATCTTCTCCTCGCAGGTTTCTGAAGTCTGCTTTACCAACGGCTCCCTCCGACAGGGAGGCAGCATTGGAAACAATTCACAAGCTGTATATCCAGCAGGTGATAATCAAAGTACCCCTCCTACAACAAGGAAAAGGGTATTATTTTTCCACACTATATTGTGGTACTGACGCCAGACGGCTTGGTGAGACATAGTCTAAACTGAAATCTTTGAACACTTACATAAAAGGTTCAAATCGAGATAAAGTCACTCAGAGCAGTGATAGCGAACCGGAAAAAAGGGGACTATATGGTGTCCCTGGACATCAAGGATTACCTCCATGTCCAAATTTGCCCTTCTCAACAAGGGTACCTCTGGTTCGTGGTACAGAACTGTCAATATCCGTTTCAGACGATGCCGTTTGAATTATCCACGGCACCCCGGGCCTTTTACCAAGGTAATGGCCGAAAAGATGTTTCTTCAAAGAAAAAAGGCATCTAAATTATCCCTTACTTGGACGATATCCTGAAAAGGGCAAGTTCCAGAGAACAGTTGGAGGTCGGAAGAGCACTATCTAAAGTAGTTCTACGACAGCACGACTGGATTCTAAATATTCCAAGAATCGCAGCTGTTTTCCGACGATACGTCTGCTGTTCCTAGGAATGATTCTGGGCATAGTCCAGAAAAAGGTGTTCCTCCGGGAGGAAAAAGCCAAGGAGTTATTCGACCTAGTCAGAAACCTCCTAAAACCAGGCCAAGTATCAGTGCATCAATGCACAGGAGTCCTGGGAAAAATGGTGGCTTCTTACGAAGCGATTCCATTCGGCAGATCTCAGGGGATTTGCTGGACGAATGGTCCGGATCGCATTTTCAGATGCATCAGCGGATAATCCTGTCTCCAAGGACAAGGGTGTCTCTTCTGTGGGGGCTGCAGAGTGCTCATCTTTTAGAGGGCAGCACACTCAGCATTCAGGACTGTGTTCTGGGGACCACGGATACCAGCCTGAGAGGCTGGGGAGTAGTCACACAGGGAAAAAATTTCCAAGGAAGTGTGGTCAAGTCTGGAGACTTCTCTCCACATGAATATACTGGAGCTAAGGGCAATTTACAATGCTCTGAGCCTAGGAAGACTCCTGCTTCAAAGTCAACCGGTGCTGATCCAGTAGGACATCATCATGGCGGTCGCCCACGTTATCAGACGGGGCGACACAAGAAGCAGGAGGGCAATGACAGATTCTTCGCTGGGCGGAAAATCATGTGATAACATGGTCAGCAGTGTTCATTCCGGGAGTGGGCAACTGGGAAGATTTCCTCAGCATAAATGAATTCCACCCGGAAAAGTGGAAACTTAATCTGGAAGTTTCCACATGATTGTAAACCGTTGGGAAAGACCAAAGGTGGTTATGATGGCGTCCCACCTGAAGCGCCAGGTCAAGAGACACTCAGGCAATAGCTGGGACGCTCTGGTAACACCGTCGGTGTACCAGTCGGTGTATGTGTTCCATCCTCTGCTTTTCATACCCAATGTATTGAAAATGATAGGAAGGAGAGGAGTAAGAACTATACTCGTGGCTCCGGTTTGGCCAAGAAGGACTTGGTTCCCGGAACTTCAAGAGATACTAAGAAGGGTCTTGATTCGGCAAGAACCGTGTCTGTTCCGGGACTTACCGCAACTGCGTTGACGCCAAGGCGGGTGAACGCCGGATCCTAAGGGAAAGAGGCATTCCGGAAGAGGTCATCCCTACCCTGGTCAGAGCCAGGAAGGAGGTGACCGCACAACATTATCACCACTTAGGTGAAAATATGTGCCAGGGTGTGAGTCCAGGAAGGCTCCACGGAAGAATTTCAACTAGGTTAATTTCTACATTTCCTGCAAACAGGAGTGTCTATGGGTCTCAAATTGGGTCCATTAAGGTTCAAATTTTGGCCTGTTGATTTTCTTCCAGAAAGAAATTGGCTTCAGTTCCTGAAGTCCAGAAGTTGTTAAGGGAGTACTGCATATACAGCCTCTTTGATGTCTCCAGTGGCACTGGGCGATCTCAACGTAGTTTTGGGATTCCTAAAAAATCACATTGATTTAAACAACTCAAATCTGTGGATTTGATATATCTCACATGGAAAATGACCATGCTGTTGGTCCTGGCCTCGGCCAGGCGAGTGTCAGAATTGGCGGCTTTATCTCACAAAGCCATATCTGATTGTCCATTCGGACAGAGCAAAGCTGCGGACTCGTCCCCAGTTTCTCCTTAAGGTGGTGTCAGCGTTTCACCTGAACCAGCTTATTGTGGTACCTGCGGCTACTAGGGACTTGGAGGACTCCAAGTTGCTGGATGTTATCAGGGCCCTGAAAATATAGTTTCCAGGTTGGCTGGAGTCAGGAAATCTGACTTGCTGTTTATCCTGTATGCACCCAACAATGCTGGGTGCTTCTGCTTCTAAGCAGTCGATTGCTCGTGGGATTGGTAGCACAATTCAACTTGCACATTCTGTGGCAGGCCTGCCACAGTCTAAATCTGTTAAGGCCCATTCCACAAGGAAGGTGGGCTCATCTTGGGCGGCTGCCCGAGGGGTCTCGGCATTACAACTTTGCCGAGCAGCTACGTGGTCGGGGGAGAACACGTTTGTAAAATTCTACAAATTTGATACCCTGGCAAAAGAGGACCTGGAGTTCTCTCATTCGGTGCTGCAGAGTCATCCGCACTCTCCCGCCCGTTTGGGAGCTTTGGTATAATCCCCATGGTCCTTTCAGGAACCCCAGCATCCACAAGGACGATAGAGAAAATAAGAATTTACTTACCGATAATTCTATTTCTCGGAGTCCGTAGTGGATGCTGGGCGCCCATCCCAAGTGCGGATTATCTGCAATACTTGTACATAGTTATTGCTAACTAAATCGGGTTATTGTTGTTGTGAGCCATCTTTTCAGAGGCTCCGCTGTTATCATACTGTTAACTGGGTTCAGATCACAGGTTGTACAGTGTGATTGGTGTGGCTGGTATGAGTCTTACCCGGGATTCAAAATTCCTCCCTTATTGTGTACGCTCGTCCGGGCACAGTACCTAACTGGAGTCTGGAGGAGGGTCATAGGGGGAGGAGCCAGTGCACACCACCTGATCGGAAAGCTTTACTTTTTGTGCCCTGTCTCCTGCGGAGCCGCTATTCCCCATGGTCCTTTCAGGAACCCCAGCATCCACTACGGACTCCGAGAAATAGAATTATCGGTAAGTAAATTCTTATTTTATCCTGTATGCACCCAACAAGCTGGGTGCTCCTGCTTCAAAGCAAACTATTGCTCGCTGGATCTGTAACACGATTCAGCAGGCTCATTCTGCGGCGGGATTGCCGCTGCCAAAATCAGTAAAAGCCCATTCCACAAGGAAGGTGGGCTCTTCTTGGGCGGCTGCCCGAGGGGTCTCGGCATTACAGCTTTGCCGAGCAGCTACTTGGTCGGGTTCAAACACTTTTGCAAAGTTCTACAAGTTTGATACCCTGGCTGAGGAGGACCGTGGGGGTAATTCCAAGTTGATCGCAGCAGGATTTTTGATAGCAATTGGGCAAAACCATGTGCACTGCAGGGGAGGCAGATAGAACATGTGCAGAGAGAGTTAGATTTGGGTGGGTTATATTGTTTCTGTGCAGGGTAAATACTGGCTGCTTTATTTTTACTCTGCAAATTAGATTGCAGATTGAACACACCCCACCCAAATCTAATTCTCTCTGCACATGTTATATCTGCCTCCCCTGCAGTGCACATGGTTTTGCCCAATTGCTAACAAAAATCCTGCTGCGATCAACTTGGAATTACCCCCTTGTGTTTGCTCATTCGGTGCTGCAGAGTCATCCGCACTCTCCCGCCCGTTTGGGAGCTTTGGTATAATCCCCATGGTCCTTACGGAGTCCCCAGCATCCACTAGGACGTTGGAGAAAATAAGATTTTACTTACTGGTAAATCTTATTCTCATAGTCCGTAGTGGATGCTGGGCGCCCGTCCCAAGTGCGGACTTCTTCTGCAATACTTGTATATAGTTATTGCTTAAATAAGGGTTATGTTATGGTTGCATCTGGGTTATCTGATGCTCCATTGTTGTTCATACAGTTAACTGGGTATGTTTATCACAAGTTATACAATGTGATTGGTGTGGCTGGCATGAGTCTTGCCCTGGATTCCAAAATCCTTTCCTTGTACTGTCAGCTCTTCCGGGCACAGTTTCTTTAACTGAGGTCTGGAGGAGGGACATACAGGGAGGAGCCAGTGCACACCAGTATCCTAATTCTTTCTTAAAGTGCCCTGTCTCCTGCGGAGCCCGTCTATTCCCCATGGTCCTTACGGAGTCCCCAGCATCCACTACGGACTACGAGAAATAGATTTACCAGTAAGTAAAATCTTATTTATTCTCCCTCCAGGGGGTCAAGGACCCCCAAGAGGGAGAATGTGTCGGCATGCCGGCGGTCAGGATCCCGTCGCCGGGATCCCGGCTGGCAGCATACTGAAGACCACCCATTTCACAATCCGCTTGCTCATGTCCAGGCCACGTTTCCCTTGCTGTAGTCTGGCAATTTCACTGGGAATACTTTTGCTTATTAAATGCTCATACACACGTTTCAAAAATCAACATTTGTGTTACAGTAGAGACTGGCCTAGAGAGCCTACAGGCAGCACAGAGTATCATGTACTTCGATCGCTCGCTGCAGTTTGTCGCAGCGATCGGGTCGGAACTGTGCATGCGCCGGCGCCGCCTAGCGATCACCTCTGAGACGGAGGTGGTCGCTGGGCGGGAGGGGGCTGAATGGCGGCGTTAAGCCGCCGTTTAGTAGGCGCGGTCGGACCGCTGGGAGAGGGGGGGGGTGTTCTGCGGCAGCTGCGTGATGTCTCACTCAGCCGCTGCGGCCAGCGGCAGCGACACATCTCCCAGCCAGCTGCAGGAACTGTGCTGGCCAGGAGTTACTCCACAAATACAAGAGCATCGCCGCTGTGCAATGCTTTTGTATTTGTGCGGGGGGGCGGCACTGACATGCGGGGCGGACTGGCCCTATGCTGGGCGTTCCCCCGCATGTCAGGGAAGATGATCGTAGCCATGCTAAATTTAGCACAGCTACAATCAACTCGGAATGACCCCCAATGTTTCTAGAATGCCATTGTACTGTATCCAGCATGAACACAAGTGAGCACTGCAGTCAGCATTCACATTGATGCAGAATGGAGTCTTATCAGAAAGTGTCTACGTGGTCATTATTTTTTCTTTCAGTCCTTTAACAGACTGTAAGGGGGGAATTGAATTGTTCTTTGGCCAGCCATAATGAATGGGCAGCAGCCAGCATTTCAGTTGGTTTGGACACCTATTGATTATTGCACTTGCTATAGCCATCTGCAGTTAGGGCGCCCATACCATGGACTTGTCACATATTTGAATTACTCCGTGCGTGTGTCCATTAGAACAATTGAATGGGTTGGGTATGGAATCCCGGCGGTCAAAATACTGAGGCAGGAATCACGGCCGTCGGAAAGCCAGCAGGTTGGTGAGCGGAATGAAGCCCCTTGCCGGCTCGCTTCGATTGCCACAGGTTCTATTCCCACTCCATGGGTGTCGTGTACACCCAGGAGTGGGAATAGCTGTGTTGGCGCGGTTGGGATTCTGGTGTCTATATTTTGATCGTCGGGATTCCAACTACATACAGGACCATAATCTGCCAAAGTGACAAAGGCAGCAGGGTAGCATAGTTTGATGGAGCTTGGGGTAAGTGTGATTGCCATATTTGCATACATACTTACATGTGAGTATCCCACACACATGGTGCCTGGTGGACGGCCTTGGCAAAGAAGTTGTCTTTTAAACTAATTGTAAGTACAGGTTGAGTCTCCCTTATCCAAAATGCTTGGGACCAGAGGTACTTTGGATATCGGATTTTTCCGTATTTTGGAATAATTGCATACCATAATGAGATATCATGGTGATGGGACCTAAGTCTAAGCACAGAATACATTTATGTTACATATACACCTTATACACACAGCCTGAAGGTCATTTTAGCCAATATTTTTTTATAACTTTGTGCATTAAACAAAGTGTGTCTACATTCACACAATTCATTTATGTTTCATATACACCTTATACACACAGCCTGAAGGTCATTTAATACAATATTATTAATAACTGTGTATTAAACAAAGTTTGTGTACATTGAGCCATCAAAAAACAAAGGTTTCACTATTTCACTCTCACTCAAAAAAGTCCGTATTTCGGAATATTCCGTATTTCGGAATATTTGGATATGGGATACTCAACCTGTAGTATTTAAATATGGCCTTGTTTTAACACACGGTGTCTGTGGGTGATGAGGCATGAACTGGATGAATTTATAGCTGCACCCTTATGTTCCGTGTTGGTTGAATGTACAAGAATTCTGCTTGAACGGAGCAGAAATACGTGTTATCTAGTGCCCTATGGCTAATCACGGGCTTATCGCATGTGGTAACGGCATTGCATCTGTCGCTTAACCCGGAAGATACAGTTTACTGTGATGAAGCCCCTGACATTAGTGCTGGCAACGTGGCATGTAACTTAGGCGCAACATCCCCATAATGCTAATTGAATAGCACCCTATATTCCCTACCACATATGTACAAACATATTAGTTAATTTTTTTGTCCAAATAAAACAAGCTACCGGTATGCTTTTGAGCAAACACGGGATAACATAGAAGTAGGTCCATGGTGTGAGACAGCAGTGCTAACCGCTACACCAACAGTACCGCCCAATGCCTTTTTTTTTTCTTTGGCTCTCCTTGGATATCTCTAAAGCATTCCAGTAGTTTAATGGACTTGTGGCAGAATGAACTATACTGTGTTTGTGTTGTAGAAAATATAGACTGAGCTCCACTGGGTTAGAGACTGGTGTGTATGGTTGAGTGTCCCCTGTAAAGTACTGCAGAAATGAAGGTTAATAATATATGTTGTATAAATAGAAGTGGCGCTTCCTGCTGCAAATTTGTTTGCACGTACACACGCACTTGCAAATTTAGTGGCAGCCTTGGAAAGAAAAAAAACCACTTTATAAAACTGTCTGCACAGATAGAGGGCTAAACGTCATGGACAAAGCACAAAAAAAGGACAAGCTTTTATACAAATGCAGTTACTGCTTTTACTAGAGAAACACTACTTTTCATATAAAAAATAATAAATACTAGTAATATATACCACTGAAGTGCCAAAAGTCATGGGATTGGTGCCTAGTATCCTGCAGGACCCCCTCTAGCCCTCCGGAGTGCAAAAAGTCAACATACTGTAGCATCGATTCCACATGTATACAGAAGACCTCTGGAGAGATTTGGATTTATGCCATGTGGATGGCTTTCGACAGCTAGCTCCCTGATATTTGTAGGTTCAGGATTTTGGGTGCAATTGGACCTCTGCCCCATATCCCATAAATGCTTGTTTAGGTTCATGTCTTGCGAACATGGTGGCACCACAATTCTTCATAACTCTCCAGAATGCTCATGGAACAAACTCTGGTCAACTTGGGACCAATGACACAGTGCATTATCCTGCTGGAATATTCCATGGTTGTGGGGGTACATGAAGTCAATAAAGCTCTGCAAATGGTTACCAAGCACTGCAACGTAGTGCTAACTGCTCAATAACTTGTTCAGACAGATCCAATCCATGCCATTATGGAACTGCTACCAGCCTGCAACGGTGCCTTGTTGACAACTGGGGTCCATGGCCTCATGGGGTCTGTGCTACACCCGTACCCTACCATCAGCCTGAAGCAGCTGGGGCCGTAACTCATCGGACCACGCCACATGTTGCCAGTCCTCCAGGGTCCAATTAGTGATGTCATGAGCCCAGGTGAGGCACTGTGTCTGGTGTTGTAGTGTTAACAGGGGCATACTGGTGGGTCTTTTGCTCCCATATCCCATGGAAGCTAAAGAACGCTGCACTGACCTGCTGTTTATGCATCTTGTACCTTCTGCATTGAATTTGGATGTGATATGTGCCAGCGTTGCTCGTCTGTTAACACGACAATTCTGTCCAGATGCCGCTGATTACAATCATTAAGCACCCGTGGTTGGCCTCTGCGTGGTCTACGGTGGTAATGGCTTCCGTCGGGTCTTCCCGGTACACACATGACACCGTAGATCGAGGAATGTTGAATGTCTGCATAATTTTGGAAATGGAATGCCCCATGCGTCGGGCACCCACTATCATGCCCTGTTCCAACTTCGTTAAGTTATGTCACTTTGCCATGAGCAGCCTAGCTACCGGTGTTCAGGCAGACTCCAGTCAGATAACAACTGATGCAGATCTGGGCATTTCTAATACATCACAGTATGGTGGCACCACCAGCCATAACATACTGCTATCTCATGGCTTTTGGCAGTTCAATATGTATATAAATAGAGAGGGGGATATATATAGATATATAGATATATAGATATATAGATAGATATATATATATATATATATATATAGATAGATATATATATGTGTGTATATATATATATATATATATATATAGATATAGATATAGATATAGATATAGATATAGATATATATATATATATATATATATATATATATATATATATATATATATATATAGATGTATATATTTATATTCATATTCAGACAATATGCCAGCACTTTCTCTGTTACCTGTCGTGTTGCCTGATTCACTGTTCACCATATATGGATGAATATCTGCACTCAGCGGTGTGTGAAACGTTTCAGGCTTTGATAGCCTGTAAGCTTGTACACACTGGTGTGAATAGCCTAGTTTTTATTTGAATGAGACCGCTGAGTGCCTATTTGGACTTGAGGAGCCTGCACACTGCACGCGACGGGGGGACGTGGTACACTAATGGGGCTTGTTTGTGGCAGAAAAGTGAAAAAAATCCCAAAAATAAAATAACTGTCGACCTTTTGACCCTGTCAACCTAATTATGGCTACCGTTAGTGGCAGACCAGTTGACTAGACCTTTTTAGTGTAGATCTAATAATCCACACCCCTTTTTCACCACCTTACTAGTGATCAGTGCAGTATATGTATAGCAGTGTGACCATAATAATTACTTGACAATGGGCCTAATTCAGGCCTGATTGCTGGGCTGCTAAAATTGCTGTCCTGTGATCAGATAGTTGCCGCCCAAGGGGAGTGTATATTCGCCGTGCAAGTGTGTGATCCCATGTGTACGCCGAGCTGCTAAAAATCCCTCAGCGGACAGCTGCAAATCCATTTGCACCTCGCTCACCACTGAATGGCTTTTACCAGTGTGTGCAGTCCAGGACTTACTCCTGCAGTGCAGTCAGAACGGGCTGATCGGGGCCGGAGCTGACGTCACACACCCTCCCTGAAAACGCTTGGGAATTCCTGCGTTTTCCCTGACACTCCCAGAAAACGCCCATTTACCACCCACAAATGGCCTCCCCTGTCGATCACCATGCGAATGGCTGCGCGATTAGAGTTTTCGTACCAGCCTGTCGCTGACCGGCGTGCCTGTTTGGCGACGCTCGTGCGCATTGCGTGCATGTGCAGTTAATCGCTGATCGCCCACTGTGCGAAAACGCACAACAGCGATCGGGTCCGAATCACCCCCAATAAGTATAAATGAAATAAGATGTGATTACAGGACCAGTATTCCGCCCTCCTTGTGCTAATGCTAGGTAACAGCGCCTGTAGTTACACATACAATTGTCTGACTGTTGGGTTAAGTGTAGCGGCTTGGCACCTCTGGTCGCTTCCTATTCAGCTCATTCTCTGGAATACTGCTGGAGTCAGGGTGACCTTTTGATGAACAGCATTTTTCAAACCATTCTGCAAATTCTCATTAGGATTGTTATTGTAATCTATTATTTATAAAGTACAAACATATTATGCAACAATGTCTAATTGAGAGGATAATTCTGCAATTAAATAACATGATGCAGACGGTAACGATGCTCCAGCTGGAACGAGCTTACAGTCTAAGATGGTTGGGGAATTATACATAGGTTGGTGGAACAACAGTTGCTACTGGTGGCTTCAGCAAAGGTGCCATGTTGTCAGTCACAGGCAAGGTGTTGTGTTTGGAATGAGGAGAGAACGAGGAGGTTGGTGACCAGCGAGATGGAACTGTCACAGCTGCTGGACATCAGCATTTATTTCAACTGAACCACCTCCCTTTCTGGTTCTTAACCACTTGCCTGGCATTGTCGCATCAGATGCCTTATAAGTGCCTTATCGGACGATGCGACCAGTCAGATAAACAGCGTTTGTTGCAGCAGGGAAGAGAAACTTCTCACCACTGCTGCTCTGCCTTCCCAGCACCCTCCCCCAGAGTTTGCCGTGCTGCCGATAATTGCTGATTGGTCAACACAGTAGGACCTCCCACCCAGCAGCTGCAGACAATAGCAGCCGCTGGGGCAAGTGTAAATGCTGTGTCCCTGGCTGCTGGGCACACGATCTGCAGATCAATTCAATTGCTGCCCCCGAGGTGCCATCTAGTGGCAGTCGCGATAGCAATTGAATCTGTCCCCATGTATTCCTCTACCAAAACACTTGTGGCTCATGGCTGCACGGAAGTTGTTGTGTCAGCTGCTGTTCAGTTCTGGGTTTTGATCAGACTGTTTCACTCTTGTTTTCACTTTTGAAGTCATTCCAGTACTGCTTGCCCATATGGATTGGGTCATTGATCTGCTGGACCATACATCTCCCAAGTCCTATTGTAACCTTGTCTCTGTCTTACACTCTTCAATTTGCCTTTCAAGTTTAACACATTTTCCGGTCCCTGAGGCATGACCTTCCATTCGTCATGCTTCCTTGGTAGAGATGGTGTATTTTGATGATGTGCAGTTTTAAGTATGTGCCAAACATAGGACCTACTATTGAGGTTAAAAATGTCTCGCCGGCCCATCAAATTTTACTTGAAATGATAAGATCTCTACACGTGCGTCCTTGCAAACAGGTCAATCCATATCCAATGGTCCAGAATTAAATAAATTGGTTGCTTGACCATTTTTTTTTTGTGTGTGTGAGATGACACCTGTAAGTTAGTAGTCATAAACTGCAAATGGAACTGAGCGCTAAAATATGTAAGAAGTAATTGTGGCACCTGTAAAGAAAGAACTTTGTTAGTAATAATCTTTACACTCCTTTAGGATTATGTGGAGGGATATGATGGTCATCTGCAATGATGCTGAAGTCCAAAGCAGTCTTCCCTAACTCATTCTACGTCTGCTCCACTGTGTTGTCCGGCAGTAGCCTTCGCTGGTTGACGTCGCCCCGATCGGTCCCGGCAGGTGGTGCAACTGGTTTTTGGTTGGCTTTCAGCGGGTGCCCGTCCTGGAGCCTGCCAACACGTTTCGTGCGCCTGGGTGCACTTTTTCAAGGACTTTTACATCCTTGAAAAAGTGCGCCAAGCCGCACAAAACTCGCTCAAAGCCAAGCAAGTCAAACAGCAGCCGCACCACCCGCCGGAACTGAGCATGGTGACATCATCAGCTGGCGACTGCTACTGCCGTATGCAGCAGAAGCCCTTACAGTGGGAAGCACAGACCACCAGTAAGCCTTCCCGGACTGCATACCGGACAACACAGCAGAGCAGAGGTAAGGTGAGTTAGGGTAAGACTGCTTTGGACTTTACCATCATTGTGGATGACCATCATATCCCTCCACATAATCCTAAAGGAGTGTAAACAATATTACTAACAAATTTCTTTCTTTACAGGTGCCACAATTAATTCTTACATATTTTAGTGCTCATTTCCCTTTATTATAATTAGAGATGAGCAGGTTTGGTCCTCTGAGAACCGAACCCCCCCACCCGAACTTCACTACCCGGATCCGAGTCAGGCTCGGGTTTTCCCGCCCGACTCGGAAACCAGAACGAGGCAAAGCGTCATCATCCCGCTGTCATATTCTCGCGGGGTTTGGATTCCATATAAGGAGCTGCGCGTCGCCATTTTCACTCCAGCATTGGAGAGTGTAGCGAGAGGACGTGTCTCTGTCCTCTGTGTCCTGCATCAGTCCAGTCACAGTGGTGATGTCCTCTGCTGCCGTTTGTCCAGTGCTGCTGTATAAGTCCAGTCCAGTGGTGCTGTGTTGTGCTGCATCAGTACAGTGTTGGTGTATTGTGCTGCATCAGTCCAGTTACAGTGGTGGTGTCCAGTCCATTGCAGTGGTGCTGTGTTGTCCTGCACCAGTCCAGTGGTGGTGTCCCTGTGCTGCCGTTTAAGTCCAGGGGTACTGCCGTATAAGTCCAGTGGTTGTGTCTTGTGCTGCCATAAGTCCAGTGGTGGTGTCCTTTGCTGTATATTATTTACTCCAAATAAAAGGGTTATATACATTACTTATATTATTATCCAAGTAATTTTTACAGGGTTTGCCCTGTGTGGTGTAGGGGTACGCTCGCCTGTGCTGCATATTATTATAATGGCTCCAAATAAAAGGGTTATTATCCAAATTAATTTTACAGGCTTTGCCGTGTGTGTGGGTGGTTTAGGGGTACGCTCTCCTGTGCCACCAATATTGTGTGTGGATTACATCTGGGCCAATTCCAGCACGTCCCATGTTGTTTGCGCCGCACACTTGTGTCGCTTATCAAAGTCAACCGGCTACCTCATTGCACCTCTTTCTCTTCTTTGCATGATGTGCTGTTTGGGGCCTAGTTTTTTTAAGTGCTATCCTGTCTGCCATTGCAGTGCCACTCCTAGATGGACCAGGTGTTTGTGCCGCACACTTGTGTCGCTTAGCTTAGTCATCCAGCCACCTCGGTGCAACCTTTTGGCCTAAAAACAATATTGTGAGGTGTTCAGAATAGACAGGAAATAAATGTTATTGAGGTTAATAATACCATAGGATCAAAATTACCCCCAAATTCTGTGATTTTAGCCATTTTTATGTTTTTTTCAAAAATCATCCAGATCCAAAACCAAAACACGAAAGGGTGGTTTTGGCAAAACCAATCCAGATCCAAAACACGAGCATGGAACCAAAACACAAAACGCGAAAAGTGCCCACCGCTCATCTGTAATTATAATTTTGATTTTATTGAGCAGCTTATATAAACAATACAGTGTGGTATGTATATGTGTATATATGTATGTGTGTGTGTGTGTATGTATATGTATGTATGTGTATGTATGTATGTATGTATATATATATATATATATTTCTCTATCGTCCTAAGTGGATGCTGGGGTTCCTGAAAGGACCATGGGGAATAGCGGCTCCGCAGGAGACAGGGCACAAAAAAGTAAAGCTTTACTAGGTCAGGTGGTGTGCACTGGCTCCTCCCCCTATGACCCTCCTCCAGACTCCAGTTAGATTTTGTGCCCGAACGAGAAGGGTGCAATCTAGGTGGCTCTCCTAAAGAGCTGCTTAGAGAAAGTTTAGTTTAGGTTTTTTTCTTTACAGTGAGTCCTGCTGGCAACAGGATCACTGCAACGTGGGACTTAGGGGGAAAGTAGTAAACTCACCTGCATGCAGAGTGGATTTGCTGCTTGGCTACTGGACACCATTAGCTCCAGAGGGATCGAACACAGGCCCAGCCGTGGAGTCCGGTCCCGGAGCCGCGCCGCCGACCCCCTTGCAGATGCTGAAGCGTGAAGAGGTCCGGAAACCGGCGGCTGAAGACTCCTCAGTCTTCATAAGGTAGCGCACAGCACTGCAGCTGTGCGCCATTTTCCTCTCAGCACACTTCACTGGGCAGTCACTGAGGGTGCAGAGCGCTGGGGGGGGGCGCTCTGAGAGGCAAATATAAACCTTATACAAGGCTAAAAATACCTCACATATAGCCCATAGGGGCTATATGGAGATATTTAACCCCTGCCTGACTGGAAAAATAGCGGGAGAAGAACCCGCCGAAAAAGGGGCGGGGCCTATCTCCTCAGCACACGGCGCCATTTTCTGTCACAGCTCCGCTGGTCAGAACGGCTCCCAGGTCTCTCCCCTGCACTGCACTACAGAAACAGGGTAAAACAGAGAGGGGGGGCACATTAATGGCTATATATATATATATTAAAGCAGCTATAAGGGAGCACTTAATATAAGGATATCCCTTGTGTATATATAGCGCTTTGTGGTGTGTGCTGGCAGACTCTCCCTCTGTCTCCCCAAAAGGGCTAGTGGGTCCTGTCTTCATTAGAGCATTCCCTGTGAGTTTGCGGTGTGTGTCGGTACGTGGTGTCGACATGTATGAGGACGATATTGGTGTGGAGGCGGAGCAATTGCCAAATATGCAGATGTCACCCCCCAGGGGGTCGACACCAGAATGGATGCCTTTATTTGTGGAATTACGTGATGGTTTATCTTCCCTTAAACAGTCAGTTGAGGACATGAGGCGGCCGGACAATCAATTAATGCCTGTCCAGGCGCCTCAAACACCGTCAGGGGCTGTAAAACGCCCTTTGCCTCAGTCGGTCGACACAGACCCAGACACGGGCACTGATTCCAGTGACGACGGTAGAAATTCAAACGTATTTTCCAGTAGGGCCACACGTTATATGATTTTGGCAATGAAGGAGACGTTACATTTAGCTGATACTACAGATACCGTAAAACAGGGTATTATGTATGGTGTGAAAAAACTACAAACAGTTTTTCCTGAATCAGAAGAATTAAATGACGTGTGTGATGAAGCGTGGGTTGCTCCTGATAAAAAGTTGATAATTTCAAAAAAGTTATTGGCATTATACCCTTTCCCGCCAGAGGTTAGGGCGCGCTGGGAAACACCCCCTAAGGTGGACAAGGCGCTCACACGCTTATCCAAACAAGTGGCGTTACCCTCTCCTGAGACGGCCGCACTTAAGGATCCATCAGATAGAAAGATGGAAGTTATTCAAAAGAATATATACACACATGCAGGTGTTATACTACGACCAGCTATAGCAACTGCCTGGATGTGCAGTGCTGGAGTAGTTTGGTCAGAATCCCTGATTGAAAATATTGATACCCTAGATAGGGACAATGTTTTACTGTCGTTAGAACAAATAAAGGATACATTTATCTATATGCGTGATGCACAGAGGGATATTTGCACACTGGCATCTCGGGTGAGTGCTATGTCCATTTCAGCCAGAAGAGCCTTATGGACACGACAGTGGACAGGCGATGCGGATTCAAAACGTCACATGGAGGTTTTGCCGTATAAAGGGGAGGAGTTATTTGGAGTTGGTCTATCAGACTTGGTGGCCACGGCTACTGCCGGGAAATCCACTTTTTTACCTCAAGTCACTCCCCAACAGAGAAAGGCACCGACCTTTCAACCGCAGCCTTTTCGCTCCTACAAAAATAAGAGAGCAAAGGGCTTGTCGTACCTGCCACGAGGCAGAGGAAGAGGGAAGAGACACCAACAGGCAGCTCCTTCCCAGGAACAGAAGCCCTCCCCGGCTCCTGCAAAAACCTCAGCATGACGCTGGGGCCTCTCAAGCGGACTCGGGGACAGTGGGGGGCCGTCTCAAAAATTACAGCGCGCAGTGGGCTCACTCGCAGGTAGACCCCTGGATCCTGCAGATAATATCTCAGGGGTACAGGTTGGAATTAGAGACGGATCCTCCTCATCGTTTCCTGAAGTCTGCCTTACCAACCGTCTCTTCCGAAAGGGAGAGGGTGTTGGAAGTCATTCACAAGCTGTACGCTCAGCAGGTGATAGTCAAAGTACCCCTATTACAACAAGGAAAGGGGTATTATTCCACTCTATTTGTGGTACCGAAGCCGGATGGCTCGGTAAGGCCTATTCTAAATCTGAAGTCCTTGAACCTCTACATAAAAAAGTTCAAGTTCAAGATGGAGTCACTCAGAGCAGTGATAGCGAACCTGGAAGAAGGGGACTTTATGGTATCCTTGGACATCAAGGATGCGTATCTACACGTTCCGATTTACCCCGCACACCAGGGGTACCTCAGGTTCATTGTTCAAAACTGTCACTATCAGTTTCAGACGCTGCCGTTCGGATTGTCCACGGCGCCTCGGGTCTTTACCAAGGTAATGGCCGAGATGATGATTCTTCTTCGAAGAAAAGGCGTATTAGTTATCCCATACTTGGACGATCTCCTAATAAGGGCAAGGTCCAGAGAACAGCTGGAGACAGCTTTAGCACTATCTCAAGAGGTGCTAAGACAACACGGGTGGATTCTGAATATTCCAAAATCCCATTTAATCCCGACAACTCGTCTGCTGTTCCTAGGAATGATTCTGGACACGGTTCAGAAAAAGGTTTTCCTTCCAGAGGAAAAAGCCAAGGAGTTATCCGATCTGGTCAGGAACCTCCTAAAACCAGGAAAAGTGTCAGTACATCAATGCACAAGAGTCCTGGGAAAAATGGTGGCTTCTTACGAAGCAATTCCATTCGGCAGATTCCATGCAAGAATATTCCAAAGGGATCTGTTGGACAAATGGTCAGGGTCGCATCTGCAGATGCACCTGCGAATAACCCTGTCACCAAAGACAAGGGTGTCACTTCTGTGGTGGTTGCAGAAGGCTCACCTATTAGAAGGCCGCAGATTCGGCATTCAGGATTGGATCCTGGTGACCACGGACGCCAGCCTGAGAGGCTGGGGAGCAGTCACACAAGGAAGAAACTTCCAGGGAGTATGGACGAGTCTGGAAAAGTCTCTTCACATAAACATTCTGGAACTAAGAGCAATCTACAATGCTCTAAGCCAGGCGGAACTTCTCCTGCAAGGAAAGCCGGTGTTGATTCAGTCGGACAACATCACGGCGGTCGCCCATGTAAACAGGCAGGGCGGCACAAGAAGCAGGAGTGCAATGGCAGAAGCTGCCAAGATTCTTCGCTGGGCGGAGAATCACGTGATAGCACTGTCAGCAGTGTTCATCCCGGGCGTGGACAACTGGGAAGCAGACTTCCTCAGCAGACACGATCTTCATCCGGGAGAGTGGGGTCTACATCCAGAAGTCTTCAACATGTTAATAGACCGTTGGGAAAGACCAATTGTAGACATGATGGCGTCTCGCCTCAACAAGAAACTGGACAAATATTGCGCCAGGTCAAGAGATCCACAGGCAATAGCTGTGGACGCACTGGTAACTCCTTGGGTGTACCAGTCAGTGTATGTGTTTCCTCCTCTGCCGCTCATACCAAAGGTATTGAAGATCATACGGCAAAGAAGAGTAAGAACAATACTAGTGGTTCCGGATTGGCCGAGAAGGACTTGGTATCCGGAACTTCAAGAGATGCTCACGGACGAACCGTGGCCTCTACCTCTGAGAAGGGACCTGCTACAGCAGGGTCCCTGTCTTTTTCAAGACTTACCGCGGCTGCGTTTGACGGCATGGCGGTTGAACGCCAGATCCTAAAAGGGAAAGGCATTCCAGAAGAAGTCATTCCTACCTTGATTAAGGCACGGAAGGAAGTCACCGTGAAACATTATCACCGCATTTGGCGAAAATATGTAGCGTGGTGCGAGGATCGGAGGGTTCCGACGGAGGAATTCCAACTGGGTCGTTTCCTACATTTCCTGCAATCAGGATTATCTATGGGTCTCAAATTGGGATCCATTAAGGTTCAAATTTCGGCCCTGTCAATATTCTTCCAAAAAGAATTGGCCTCTGTCCCTGAGGTCCAGACTTTTGTCAAGGGAGTACTGCATATACAGCCTCCTGTGGTGCCTCCGGTGGCACCGTGGGATCTAAATGTAGTTTTAGATTTCCTCAAATCCCATTGGTTTGAACCATTGAAAAAGGTGGATTTGAAATATCTCACATTGAAAGTGACTATGTTACTAGCCCTGGCCTCTGCCAGGAGAGTATCTGAATTGGCGGCTTTATCTTATAAAAGTCCTTATCTAATCTTCCATTCGGATAGGGCAGAACTGCGGACTCGTCCGCATTTTCTCCCTAAAGTGGTATCAGCATTTCATCTGAACCAACCTATTGTGGTGCCTGCGGCCACTAGCGACTTGGAGGACTCCAAGTTGTTGGACGTTGTCAGAGCCTTAAAAATATACATTGCAAGGACGGCTGGAGTCAGAAAATCTGACTCGCTGTTTATATTGTATGCACCCAACAAGTTGGGCGCACCTGCTTCTAAGCAGTCGATTGCTCGTTGGATTTGTAACACAATTCAACTTGCACATTCTGTGGCAGGCCTGCCACAGCCTAAAACTGTAAAAGCCCACTCCACAAGGAAGGTGGGCTCATCTTGGGCGGCTGCCCGAGGGGTCTCGGCATTACAACTCTGCCGAGCAGCTACGTGGTCGGGGGAGAACACGTTTGTAAAATTTTACAAATTTGATACCCTGGCAAAGGAGGACCTGGAGTTCTCTCATTCGGTGCTGCAGAGTCATCCGCACTCTCCCGCCCGTTTGGGAGCTTTGGTATAATCCCCATGGTCCTTTCAGGAACCCCAGCATCCACTTAGGACGATAGAGAAAATAAGAATTTACTTACCGATAATTCTATTTCTCGGAGTCCGTAGTGGATGCTGGGCGCCCATCCCAAGTGCGGATTATCTGCAATACTTGTACATAGTTATTGTTAACTAATTCGGGTTATTGTTAAGGAGCCATCTTTAAGAGGCCCTTTCTGTTGTCATACTGTTAACTGGGTTTAGATCACAAGTTGTACGGTGTGATTGGTGTGGCTGGTATGAGTCTTACCCGGGATTCAAAATGCCTCCCTTATTGTGTATGCTCGTCCGGGCACAGTACCTAACTGGAGTCTGGAGGAGGGTCATAGGGGGAGGAGCCAGTGCACACCACCTGACCTAGTAAAGCTTTACTTTTTTGTGCCCTGTCTCCTGCGGAGCCGCTATTCCCCATGGTCCTTTCAGGAACCCCAGCATCCACTACGGACTCCGAGAAATAGAATTATCGGTAAGTAAATTCTTATTATATATATATATATCCATGTGCAGAACCCGGCACTCATAAGGGACAGCGCGGCCCCAAAGGTAAACTTACTGGAGTGCCTTCCCAGAGAGATTAGATCCTGATGACGGGGTGAGACCCCCCGAAACGTTGATTCATGTCTTAAAGTTTTCATCTTTACAAATCTGGAAGTGCCGCCTCTCTTTTCTTCGTTATATATGTGTGTGTATATATATATATATATATATATATATATATATATATATATATATAATATATTTCTCTGACGTCCTAGTGGATGCTGGGACTTCCGTAAGGACCATGGGGAATAGCGGCTCCGCAGGAGACTGGGCACAAAAGTAAAAGCTTTAGGGCTGAAACACACTACACGGCTTTTGCCGGCCGGGAAAAAGCCGGACGGCTTTTTCCCGTGCCGGCATTGTAGTTAACAGTGTGAGGGCTAGGGTGCCTTCACACTGCACGGCCCCGGCCCGGCTGCCGGGTTGCAGCCGGGTCTCACCACTGGAAGGTCCGGCGGCCGGGCGGCCGCCGGGCCGTCTTTGGAGCCGGTAAACCGTGTGTGTGAAGGGGAGCTTTCACACACAACGGTTTTTACTGTAGCCGTGTCTGACGCTGCGCATGCGCACAGCATCACACACGGCTAAAAGCCGTCCTGTGTGACAGACACTGCCGGTTTCTCCCGGATGGCAAAAAGCCGGACAAAGTTTGTCCGGCTTTTTGCCATCCGGGAAAAACCGGAGTGTGTGTTACAGCCCTTCGACTAGCTGGTGTGCACTGGCTCCTCCCCCTATGACCCTCCTCCAAGCCTCAGTTAGATATATATATATATTTCTCTATCGTCCTAAGTGGATGCTGGGGTTCCTGAAAGGACCATGGGGAATAGCGGCTCCGCAGGAGACAGGGCACAAAAAAGTAAAGCTTTTACCAGATCAGGTGGTGTGCACTGGCTCCTCCCCCTATGACCCTCCTCCAGACTCCAGTTAGATTTTGTGCCCGAACGAGAAGGGTGCAATCTAGGTGGCTCTCCTAAAGAGCTGCTTAGAGAAAGTTTAGCTTAGGTTTTTTACTTTACAGTGAGTCCTGCTGGCAACAGGATCACTGCAACGAGGGACTTAGGGGAGAAGTAGTGAACTCACCTGCGTGCAGAGTGGATTTGCTGCTTGGCTACTGGACACTAGCTCCAGAGGGACGATCACAGGTACAGCCTGGATGGTCACCGGAGCCGCGCCGCCGGCCCCCTTGCAGACGCTGAAGAGAGAAGAGGTCCAAAATCGGCGGCTGAAGACTCCTGAGTCTTCATAAAGGTAGCGCACAGCACTGCAGCTGTGCGCCATTTTCCTCTCAGCACACTTCACACAACAGTCACTGAGGGTGCAGAGCGCTGGGGGGGGCGCTCTGAGAGGCAAATAAAAACCTTATTAGAGGCAAAAAATACCTCACATATAGCCCACAGAGGCTATATGGAGATATTTAACCCCTGCCTAACTTCAAAAATAGCGGGAGACGAGCCCGCCGAAAAAGGGGCGGGGCCTATCTCCTCAGCACACAGCGCCATTTTCTCTCACAGAAAAGCTGGAGAGAAGGCTCCCAGGCTCTCCCCTGCACTGCACTACAGAAACAGGGTTAAAACAGAGAGGGGGGGCACTGATTTTGGCGATATTGTATATATATAAAAGATGCTATAAGGGAGAAACACTTATATAAGGTTGTCCCTATATAATTATAGCGTTTTTGGTGTGTGCTGGCAGACTCTCCCTCTGTCTCCCCAAAGGGCTAGTGGGTCCTGTCCTCTGTCAGAGCATTCCCGGTGTGTGTGCTGTGTGTCGGTACGTGTGTGTCGACATGTATGAGGACGATGTTGGTGAGGAGGCGGAGAAATTGCCTGTAATGGTGATGTCACTCTCTAGGGAGTCGACACCGGAATGGATGGCTTATTTAGAGAATTACGTGAGAATGTCAACACGCTGCAAGGTCGGTTGACGACATGAGACGGCCGACAATCTATTAGGACCGGTCCAGGCGTCTCAGAAACACCGTCAGGGGTTTTTAAAAACGCCCATTTACCTCAGTCGGTCGACACAGACACAGACACGGACACTGAATACAGTGTCGACGGTGAATAAACAAACGTATTTCTCATTAGGGCCACACGTTAAGGGCAATGAAGGAGGTGTTACGTGTTTCTGATACTACAAGTACCACAAGAAAGGGTATTATGTGGGAGTGAAAAAACTACCTGTAGTTTTTCCTGAATCAGATAAAATAAAATGAAGTGTGTGATGATGCGTAGGGTTACCCCGATAGCAAATATTGGCGTTATACCCTTTCCCGCCAGAAATTAGGGTACGTTGGGAAACACCCCTTAGGGTGATAAGGCGCTCACACGCTTATCAAGTGGCGTTACCGTCTCCAGATACGGCCGCCCTCAAGGAGCCAGCTGATAGGAAGCTGGAAAAATATCCTAAAAAGTATATACACACATACGGTGGTTATACTGCGACCAGCGATCGCCATCAGCCTGGAGATGCAGTGCTGGGTTGGCTTGGTCGGATTCCCTGACTGAAAATATTTTATTCATGTAGAGCATTTAATAGGATGCATTCTATATATATGTATGTGAGATGCACAGAGGGATATTTGCTCTCTGGCATCAAGATAAGTGCGTTGTCCATATCTCCCAGAAGATGTCAGGGACACGACAGTGGTCAGGTGATACAGATCCCATACGGCAGATGGAAGTATTGCTGTATAAAGGGAAGGAGTTATTTGGGGGTCGGTCCATCGGACCTGGGGACCACAGCAACAGCTGGGAAATCCAACCTTTTTTACCCCAAGTTACATCTCAGCTAAAAAAGACACCGTCTTTTCAGCCTCAATCTTTCCTTTCCCATGAGGGCATGCAGGCAAAAGGCCAGTCATATCTGCCCAGACATAGAGGTAAGGGAAGTAGACTGCAGCAGGCAGCCCTTTCCCAGGAAAAGAAGCCCTCCACCGCGTCTGCCAAGTCCTCAGCATGACGCTGGGGCCGTGCAAGCGGACTCAAGGTGGGGGGGTAGTCTCAAGAGTCTCAGGGCGCAGTGGGATCACTCGCAAGTTGACCCCTAGATCGTACGAGTATTATCCCAGGGGTAAAGATTGGAGAGTCGAGACATCTTCTCCTCGCAGGTTCCTGAAGTCTGCTTTACCAACGGCTCCCTCCGACAGGGAGGCAGCATTGGAAACAATTCACAAGCTGTATATCCAGCAGGTGATAATCAAAGTACCCCTCCTACGACAAGGAAAAGGGTATTATTTTTCCACACTATATTGTGGTACTGAAGCCAGACGGCTTGGTGACACATAGTCTAAATCTAAAATGTTTTGAACACTTACATAAAAGGTTCAAATCGAGATAAAGTCACTCAGAGCAGTGATAGCGAACCGGAAAAAAGGGGACTATATGGTGTCCCTGGACATCAAGGATTACCTCCATGTCCAAAATTTGTCCTTCTCATCAAGGGTACCTCTGGTTCGTGGTACAGAACTGTCAATATCAGTTTCAGACGATGCCGTTTGAATTATCCACGGCACCCCGGGCCTTTTTACCAAGGTAATGGCCGAAAAGATGTTTCTTCAAAGAAAAAAGGCATCTAAATTATCCCTTACTTGCACGACCTAAAAAGGGCAAGTTCCAGAGAACAGTTGGAGGTCGGAAGAGCACTATCTAAAGTAGTTCTTCGACGGCACGACTGGATTCTAAATATTCCAAGAATCGCAGCTGTTTTCCGACGATACGTCTGCTGTTCCTAGGGATGATTCTGGACACGGTTCAGAAAAAGGTTTTTCTTCCCGAGGAAAAAGCCAAGGAGTTATCCGACCTGTCAGGAACCTCCTAAAACCAGGAAAGGTGTCTGTACATCAATGCACAAGAGTCCTGGGAAAAATGGTGGCTTTTTACGAAGCAATTCCATTCGGCAGATTCCATGCAAGAATTTTCCAAAGGGATCTGTTGGACAAATGGTCAGGGTCGCATCCTCAGATGCACCTGCGAATAACCCTGTCGCCAAGGACAAGGGTATATCTTCTGTGGTGGTTGCAAAAGGCTCATCTATTGGAGGGCCGCAGATTCGGCATACAGGATTTGATCCTGGTGACCACGGACGCCAGCCTGAGAGGTTGGGGAGCAGTCACACAAGGAAGAAACTTCCAGGGGGTATGGACGAACCTGGAAAAGTCTCTTCACATAAACATTCTGGTACTAAGAGCAATCTAAAATGCTCTAAGCCAGGCGGAACCACTCCTGCAAGGAAAACCGGTGTTGATTCAGTCGGACAACATCACGGCGGTCGCCCATGTAAACAGACAGGGCGGCACAAGAAGCAGGAGTGCAATGGCAGAAGCTGCCAAGATTCTTCGCTGGGCGGAGAATCACGTAATAGCACTGTCAGCAGTGTTCTTCCCGGGCGTGGACAACTGGGAAGCAGACTTCCTCAGCAGACACGATATTCACCCGGGAGAGGGGGGTCTTCATCCAGAAGTCTTCCACATGCTAATAAACTGTTGGGAAAGACCAATGGTAGACATGATGGCGTCTCGCCTCAACAAGAAACTGGACAAGTATTGCGCCAGGTCAAGAGATCCACAGGCAATAGCTGTGGACGCACTGGTAACACCTTGGGTGTACAAATCAGTATATGTGTTTCCTCCTCTGCCTCTCATACCAAAGGTATTGAAGATTATACGGTGAGGAGGAGTAAGAACAATACTAGTGGCTCCGGATTGGCCAAGAAGGACTTGGTACCCGGAACTTCAAGAGTTGGTCACGGACGACCCGTGCCCTCTACTTCTGAGAAGGGACCTGCTACAACAGGGTCCCTGTCTCTTTCAAGACTTACCGCGGCTGCGTTTGACGGCATGGCGGTTGAACGCCAGATCCTAAAAGGGAAAGGCATTCCAGAAGGAGTCATTCCTACCTTGATTAAGGCAAGGAAGGAAGTCACCGCGAAACATTATCACCGCATTTGGCGAAAATATGTCGCGTGGTGCGAGGATCGGAGTGTTCCGACGGAGGAATTTCAACTGGGTCGTTTCCTACATTTCCTACAATCAGGATTGTCTATGGGTCTCAAATTGAGATCTATTAAGGTTCAAATTTCGGCCCTGTCAATATTCTTCCAAAAAGAATTGGCCTCAGTTCCTGAGGTACAGACTTTTGTTAAAGGAGTACTGCATATACAGCCTCCTGTGGTGCCTCCGGTGGCACCGTGGGATCTAAATGTAGTTTTAGATTTCCTCAAATCCCATTGGTTTGAACCATTGAAAAAGGTGGATTTTAAATATCTCACATGGAAAGTGACTATGTTACTGGCCCTGGCTTCCGCCAGGAGAGTATCTGAATTGGCGGCTTTATCTTATAAAAGCCCTTATCTAATCTTCCATTCGGATAGGGCAGAACTGAGGACTCGTCCGCATTTTCTCCCTAAGGTGGTATCAGCGTTTCACCTGAACCAACCTATTGTGGTGCCTGCGGCCACTGGCGACTTGGAGGACTCCAAGTTGTTGGACGTTGTCAGAGCCTTAAAAATATACATTTCAAGGACGGCTGAAGTCAGAAAATCTGACTCGCTGTTGATACTATATGCACCCAACAAGTTGGGTGCCCCTGCTTCTAAGCAGACGATTGCTCGTTGGATTTGTAACACAATTCAACTTGCTCATTCTGTGGCAGGCCTGCCACAGCCTAAATCTGTTAAGGCCCATTCCACAAGGAAGGTGGGCTCATCTTGGGCGGCTGCCCGAGGGGTCTCGGCATTACAATTCTGCCGAGCAGCTACGTGGTCGGGGGAAAACACGTTTGTAAAATTCTACAAATTTGATACCCTGGCAAAAGAGGACTTGGAATTCTCTCATTCGGTGCTGCAGAGTCATCCGCACTCTCCCGCCCGTTTGGGAGCTTTGGTATAATCCCCATGGTCCTTTCAGGAACCCCAGCATCCACTTAGGACGATAGAGAAAATAAGAATTTACTTACCGATAATTCTATTTCTCGGAGTCCGTAGTGGATGCTGGGCGCCCATCCCAAGTGCGGATTATCTGCAATACTGTACATAGTTATTGTTAACAAATTCGGGTTATATTGTTAAGGAGCCATCTTTAAGAGGCTCTTTCTGTTATCATACTGTTAACTGGGTTTAGATCACAAGTTGTACGGTGTGATTGGTGTGGCTGGTATGAGTCTTACCCGGGATTCAAATTGCCTCCCTTATTGTGTTCGCTCGTCCGGGCACAGTACCTAACTGGAGTCTGGAGGAGGGTCATAGGGGGAGGAGCCAGTGCACACCACCTGATCTGGTAAAAGCTTTACTTTTTTGTGCCCTGTCTCCTGCGGAGCCGCTATTCCCCATGGTCCTTTCAGGAACCCCAGCATCCACTACGGACTCCGAGAAATAGAATTATCGGTAAGTAAATTCTTATTATATGCACACACACACACACACACACACACACACACACACACGCTGCAAGAAAAAAAGTGCGCTCCCTGGCTACTAGGCACACGATCTGCAGATTAATTAAATTGCTGCCCCCGAGGGGGTTGCAAGAACAATTGAACCTATCCCCATGTATTCCTCTACCCAAAACACTTGTGGCTCATGGCTGCATGGAAGTTGTTGTGTCAGCTGCTGTTTAGTTCTGGGTTTTGATTAGACTATTTCACTCTAGTTTTCACTTTTGAAGTCACTCCAGTACTGATGATCAGAAGATGATTATTCAAACAGATCATATAGGAGGATAGTCAATAAAAAGAACAATGATACCTGATGTATTCTAAAGGACGATAGTACAATCTTCACTACTAGCATTAGTCATTTACAGATTGAGTATCCCATATCCAAATATCCGAAATACGTAATATTCCGAAATATACACTTTTTTGAGTGAGAGTGAGATAGTGAAACCTTTGTTTTCTGATGGCTCAATGTACACAAACTTTGTTTAATACACAAAGTTATTAAAATTTTGTATTAAATTACCTTCAGGCTGTGTGTATAAGGTGTATATGAAACATAAATGAATTGTGTGAATGTAGACACACTTTGTTTAATGCACAAAGTTATAAAAAATATTGGCTAAAATTACTTTCAGGCTGTGTGTATAAGGTGTATATGTAACATAAATGCATTCTGTGCTTAGATTTAGGTCCCATCACCATGATATCTCATTATGGTATGCAATTATTCCAAAATACGGAAAAATCCCATATCCAAAATACCTCTGGTCCCAAGCATTTTGGATAAGGGATACTCAACCTGTATTACTTACTTTCTACGTGTAAGAGACAAATAAACCGTCCTAATAGTTATTTTGAAGGAAGGCTTCCGTGGATATAAATCTGCAGACACAGGATATGCATAAAGCTTAAATTACTTGTGTTACTGACTTTTTAAATAATGAATTTGTGTCAATTTATATACTCACACTAAAAGCAATAGTGACGGTCCAGGGGATCCTCATTAACAGTATAGCATCTAAAATAACACGTTATTTATTTAGTGTTATTGTAAAAATTTAATTTTTATTTATAATTATTTTTTATATTTGACATATTTATAATGTCTTACTACCATTTATTTTATCTGAATCTATACATTAATATTTTTTAAGTACAAAAAAGTGAAAACTTACTATGAAGTGTTTAACTTGGTTACACCATTCTTATATTAAAAGATTAAATGTACTTGATGTGTTGTGAGCTGGTGCTTGTGGTCCCAATGTTATCCTGAGTGTAGATGAGTCAGGGTACAGACTACCCTTTTATTCCCCTCCAAAGTTACATCACTTCCTGGTGGATGATTAACATTGATTTATACAGCATAAAAAGCTTTATTCTTTATTTGGATATAATGAAATAAATGCCCAGGCAGGAGCTATTATGTTTGTGATCGGTCTTTAGGAGTTACTAAATCTTTAATAGATTAATTGGCATCAGGAGCGACGGCAGTCGCTTCCTGGATGCGGGTCAAGCCTCCTTCTGAGGATCACTCTAAATCCCATCAGCCGCTGGTTAGAGCAATAAGATCCACCAGCGGTGATGGTGTCAAAGCTCCAGCAACGCTAAACGTGCATTGCGCACTCGTCTATCTCATGGAACGCAGTGCGTTCCACCGACATCTGTGTACCTGCGGTGCTGAATGTGCTTTGCGCACGTGCCGATACTGTGGAACGCAATCACAGATGTCTGTGATGTAATCGCGCTAAGGTGCAGATGCCGGGATCGTGGAACGCACCGGCATCTAATGTCCTCTGCACATGAGCTGTTGCCGTAGATCGTTATGCCTTTCACCGGCTTCCAAGGTCAAATATACGAGTGTATTACTTCACTGGTCATTATTGTTCTAAAGGGCCCTACACATTTAACGATCCGCCGCCAAGCTGCCCGATGGCGGTTACGTCCAACGGGCGACCCGGCGGCGGGGGGCATTGACGTTTCTTCACTCCCCCTGTCACACGGCTTCATAGCAGTGCAGCCAAATATGGGAGAGATCGTCCATATTGGCCTGCATGCACAGCCGACGGGGCACCAGCGATGAACGAGGGTGGGACCGCGCATCGTTCATCGCTGGTACCTCCACACTCAAAGATATGAACGGTATCTCGTTCATATCTTTGAGTAATATCGCCCAGTGTGTAGGTCCTATTAGTGAGCCGTACATGAATAGTTATATTGAAAACACCAGTATATGTAAAGATACCAATTTCCAATGTTAATAATGGAACCAACCGATTCCTTTCAATAAAGACAGATCTTTTTAATTATTATTTCCTATTAAAGATGTCACTATAGATTTTAATGAAGAGCTTATTAACTATTCCCTACCACTTTTTAGTGTTTTAATGCCATTATCAAAACTAATTTCTGCTGCGGGGTACACTGGGCTCCACAAGTCTGGACAATGGGGTGTAGAGTAGGATCTTGTTCCGAGGCACCAACAGGCTCAAAGCTTTGACTGTTCCCAGAATGCACAGCGCCACCTCCCAGCACAGGAGCTCAGTTTGTCAGTTGGTGCTGCAGTAAGCAGGCACTTAACAGAGGGGCTGCTCCAAGCAGCCCTGAGAAAAGCTTTTGGAGGCTATTAAATTAATTCTGCAGATTACGGATGATCCCGAGCCATCCGTTCCTCCTAAGAAACCAGATAGGTTCAAGCGTCAGAAGGTGATTAAACAAGTTTTACCTCACTCTGACCACCTAGTGGATATACGTCAGGAACCCTGGCAAAGCCTGGGTACGAAGTTTGTGCCTCAAAAGAAGATGCTGGCTTGCTATCCCCTCGCGCTAGAGCTGTCTAAGAATTGGGAAACGCCTCCTCCAGTAGACTCACATGTGGCTAGGATGGTGGTTTCCCCAGCTCTACCTGTCACTACCGTCACGTCTCTAAAAGAGCCTACGGATAAACGTGTCGAGGGTTGTCTAAAAGCGATTTACACCCTTACGGGTGCTGCACAAAGGCCCACTATTGCAGCTACATGGGCGGCAGAGGCTATTGAAGCATGGGCCTTGGAGTTAGAAGCTGAAATCTCCCCTGACCATGCTAGACAATGCTTGTCATATATTGTCACAGCTTCTCGCTATATTAAAGTGGCGGCTTCTGATGCCGGTATCCTAGCAGCCAAGGCCTCTACTACGTCAGTCCTGGCTTGCTGGATATTGTGGCTGAGATCCTGGTCTGTGGATATGGACTCTAGAAAAACCCTGGAGGTACTCCCTTTCAAGGGGGATATTCTGTTTGGGGAGGACTTAAAAAGATGGTGGCTGACTTGGCTACTGCCAAAACTGCCTGTCTACGTCCTTTCGCCCCTTTCATTCTTCAGGTAAAGCAAAAGGTCAGGCGTACCATAAGCAGGCCCGCACTTCCAAACCTGGTAAGCCGAAGCGCAAAAGAGCCTGGGCTGCCCGTCAGCCAGCAGCCAAGACCGATAAGCCTGCCGCATGACGGGGCGGGGCCTCCCCCTGGGGGATCCCAGGATGGGGGGGCCGGCTTCTAGGGTATACCCAGGAATGGTTGAAGACCACTTTAGATGCCTGGGTATGGGAAATCGTCACTCGAGGTTGCGCCATAGCCTTCAAAAACCGACCCCCTCATTGATTTTGCCAGACAGACGTTCCGTCGGACCAGACAAAGGCAAACACTCTGCATTCGATGGTACAGACCCTCCTGGAAACAGGAGTCTTAGTACAGGTGCCTCTTGCTCAGAGGGGCCGGGGGTACTATTGTCCGCTGTTTCTAGTCCCGAAACAGAATGGGTCCTCCCGGCCCATTCTCAACCTCAAGGCACTGAACAAGTTTGTGAAGGTTTCCAAGTTCCGTATGGAAACCCTTCGCTCTATAGTTCTGGCCTTGGAACCTGGGGACTACATGGTCTCCCTGGACATACAGGACGCTTACCTGCATATTCCTATAGCAGTGTCACATCAACAATACCTGAGGTTCGCTATTGGCAACCTCCATTACCAGTTTCGGGCGTTACCTTTTGGTTTAACAACGGCTCCGCGAGTCTTCACCAAAGTTATGACGGTGATGACAGTGGTACTCCGCCGTCAAGGGGTCAGGATACTGCCGTATCTGGACGACTTGTTAATCCTGGCAAATTCCCCAGATCTTCTCCTGCGTCATCTGGATATGACAGTCCGGTTTCTACAAGCCCACGGGTGGCTCATCAACTAGAAGAAATCCTCCCTGGTCCCTGCTCAGAGCATGGTGCATCTGGGAGCGCTGTTGGACACTCACAACCAGAGGTTGTTCTTGTCTCAGGAGAAAGTCCTGAAACTTCAGGACAGGATTCGTTGCTTCCTTTGTCGTCCGCAAGTGTCGATACATTCGGCAATGCAGGTGCTGGGCCTCATGGTATCAGCATTCGACATGGTGGAGTATGCTCCATTCCATTCTCGCCCCCTCCAGAAGCTGATTCTAGCCAAGTGGGACGGCCTGCCTCACCGGGTCAGGTCTCAAATGATCTCTTTGACTCCGGAGGTCCGTCTGTCGCTGCTCTGGTGGCTCCAGGACCGACAATTGTGCAGAGGCCATCCCTTCTGGATATCCAACTGGGTCCTGTTGACGACAGATGCCAGTCTAAGAGGTTGGGGCGCGGTGCTGGAGCAGCACTCCTTGCAGGGTCGGTGGACCAAGGAGGAATCTCTCCTCTCGATCAACATTCTGAAATTGCGGGCGGTCTTCAATGCGTTGAACCTAGCCCAGCATTTGATTCAGTACCGTCCTGTTCAAGTACAGTCGTACAACGCCACCACAGTGGCTTACATAAATCATTAAGGCGGCACTCAAAGCCGTTTGGCAATGAAGGAAGCCTCACGGATTCTACGTTGGGCAGAACGCCATCTACCAGCAATATCGGCAATATTCATTCCGGGAGTCCTGAATTGGGAAGCGGACTTTCTCAGTCGTCAGGACGTGCATGCTGGCGAGTGGGGCCTCCGTCCAGAAGTGTTTCAACTCCTTGTGGAAAGGTGGGGTCTTCCAGATGTGGATCTGATGGCGTCTCGACACAATCACAAGGTTCCGGTCTTCGGAGCAAGGACAAGGGATCCTCAAGCAGCAATCGTGGATGCGCTGGCAGTGCCGTGGAGGTTTCGGCTGCCGTACG